>NW_009919951.1:5048-6460 GCF_000696875.1 Nestor notabilis | reverse complement strand
GCCCAGCCCAGCAGCCCGTGAGGGAGCGTGGCCCCGGTGTGAAGGGGCAGACAAACCCCCCCGGACCCCTTCCACGTCGGTGTTTTGGGGTCTGGTCGCAGTGAGCCCTGGAGCGGGTTGTGCAGGGCGCTGCTCCGCCGCGCAATGGGGGGAAGCGAGGACCTAGGTGCGGGTGGAGCAGCGAGTTCTGTTTCAATCGCGTCTTCAGAGCTGTGTCCGGCTCCGGGGAGCAGCACAAGAGGGACGTGGAGCTGCTGGAGCGAGGCCAGAGGAGGCCCCGGAGCTGCTGCGAGGGCTGGAGCAGCTCTGCTCTGGAGCCAGGCTGAGAGAGCTGGGCTGGGGCAGCTGGAGAAGAGAGGAGAAGGCTCCAACCCAAACCATGCTGTGGTTCTATGATACTCATAGGAGTAACCATTATTGTACGAACAGCATTTGATGTCCTGTTTAAGGTTTCAATGCTGTTTGCAGGGGTGTTCCACACACATCACATCGCATCAGCTTGAGCCATGGCCCAGCCAGCGGCGCTTCAGGGCATCTTCTGAAGGAGGCCTGTGCTTACAGCAGTCGTTTGGGCCAGGATTGCTCCTGTTGGCAGAGCACAGGGGGAACATCATCCTGGACTTCAGCTCGCTGGAAATGTCGCTTCATCTCTGCAGGAACTGGCCTAGAGATCACTGGAGATAACTTGTTACCTATTTTCACCCATGACATGGGGTCATCAGTCAATTTCCCCCCCAAAAAAATTGGTTTTAACATGTATTTTTCCCAAAACAGGTTATTAAGATAAAAAAACCCTTGAAACATCTGGGGATTATGCAATTACATCGTGTTTTGGGGTGGTTTTTTGTTCATAATTTCAATTGAAAATTAAAAAGGGAATAAATGAAGATGCATTTTCCTTCTGGGGTGTTTTGACACTTACGGGTTTTCAGCGGATCTCTTTAAAAGCTGTTCTTGCTCCATTCCAAATGTTCTAAGCCTGGAACAAGTGCACAGGTTGACCAGCAAACACACACGGGGGGGGGGGGAATAATAAACCCAACTGCTTTTGTACTCATATAGGCACGTCAGCAATGAAAACGTGTGAGAGGAAATCACCTTTTTGGGAGCTCTGGTGGACAGCACGTGCTGCTTTTTGACAATGGAGGTCTTAGTGGGAGAAAAAGGTGCATTTCTTCTGATTTCTCTTATTTTTTAAATGCAGTTTTTCCTCAGAAACACACATAAAACTGGACACAGAAAAAGGTTGGATAATGCCCCCCTGGCAGAGACACTGAGGTGTCACTGCTTGCTCAGAAACAAAGCTGCCCAAATCTCCTCCCCTCCAGATAGTCCCATCTCTTTTTTAAATACACTAAATTTTTATTAAGAAGTAAACCAAATAAATAAGTAACACTTAATACAGGGGGGGG
>NW_009919951.1:0-5036 GCF_000696875.1 Nestor notabilis | reverse complement strand
TTATTTCTATAAATAACAATAGAATAGTAAAGTGATATAGAGTGTTCCGGGTCAGAAAGAGAGGGGATAAATTATCCTGAGCTGACGGGATGTGGTGCCTGGTGCCCTGGGACAGACTTGGGAAGGCAAAGTAACACCCTGAGCGCCGACAGCCTGGCCCAAGAGCACTTGCCTGCTAACACACAGCCAAGAAGGGTTCAAGCGCTTAGTCCTGACCCCCCCAAAGCCTCCCACCCACCCGAAACACAACTGTGACTGCATCGGGGGTTACAGATGTGCTCCCTCAACGCTCCAGCCGTTTCCTACGGCACCTGGGTGTATAATGAGCAGAGAACACAGCAAGCGGCGCCTGGGCCAGAATCAGCACATCTGGACGAGGGGCAGGGGGTTGTCTGAAGCACCAGAGGTGTTGGAAAGCTGCCTTTGTAGAACAGATCCCTGCACCTCGGCCAGCCCCAGTGCTTCACTCCCTGCTGCAGCAGCAGGCACGCACCTTGGTGAAGTTCAGCAATGCCAGAAGACAGAGAGACACCTCCAGGTTTGGGAAGCCAGAACAAAGGCAACAAGTACAGCAAGGCACAGGACAAGAGGAGGCACTTCTGTTCCAGGGGCAGGATCAGACCCTGTGCATCTTATTGCAGTGGTAGTCGGTGGGTGGGAGCAAAGGGCTTTTCCATTGTCATCGGGGGTTTTGTGGTGGTCTAAGCATCAAATAAGAGAATTAACCAGAGAACAACAATCAGGGTTGATTCTCCTCCAAGGAAAATCACAGATCTCCCTACGAGGAGCACACGACCACACACAACACAAGTGACCCCAAGTTCAAATGTCCTTATGCTCACAGCCAGAGACACCGTATGACTGTCACCCACCCCAGCTTCTCTGCTGGTAACTGTTCATGGGCCTTCAAGAACAAACAGATCACATGCTGTGTACCATGCCATAGCCATGGTACCTTCAAGTACAACCAGCCCGCTGAAGGGAGCCCCAGGAATGTCAACATGTGGCTACCAGACAGCAGCCCAACAATACTCGGGGGGTTCCTCCCAGACAGCTGCAGTTTAGTCCTGTAGCTCCAACTTTTGGATTGAGAGCGTGTCTCACTTGGAGCAAAGATGTTCCTGCATCCCTGGTATCTCCTTCCAGCAGACACTGCTCAGAAACCGCCAGTGGCAGCTGAGTCTCATGAGCTGTTCAAAGCTCAACGTCCACGGTGTCCTCCTCGTGGTCCTTGATGTCAGTTGAGTCCGCGGTGGCAGGTTGTATCACCCCAAACTGGGACAGCTTTGCTGCCTTCTGCTCCATGCTCTGCTTCCTCCACTTGATCCTCCGGTTCTGGAACCAGACTTTCACCTAGCAGGAAAATGGCACAACAAGCTTAATCCAAGGTCTCCAGGAGCCCCTTTCCAATGCTTGCAGGGCAGATGTCTCCAAAAAGCAGAGTTCTTTAAGGAGGGGTACATGCCCCTTCTCTACTCACGGCACAGTGAGTGTGAGCAGGAGGTGATGCTCTGGAGAGCAGAGTGGTGGTGGGAGAAAGGACATGGGGAGGAGGGGATGCACAGAGGAGGTTCTGACCAGGGGAGTGAAGGAATCACCTCCTGGAGCAATCTGGAGCCACTGAACCTATCCCCAGATTGTCAGAGGACATGATGAGACACCCATCTCCCCCCTTGTCCCTGCTGCCACCTTCCCTGTCCCTCCAGAACCACCCTTTGCTCTCCCTTCTCCCCAGCAGAATTTGGATCCCACTACAGAAGATCACATCATGCCTTCTTTCCACAATAAATAACCAGTTTGCACTGGGAAGAACGGAAACTTATTGGGAAGAGCAGGAAAATACGGTGTCATAAAAGCACACTTAAAGCATAAACTCTCTCCAGAGGAGCATAACAACAGATACATTAGTGCAACACACTTGAACTCTAAAGCAAGCACGTTTGTGCTCCTAAATGCTTTTTGTTCCACTTCATGGATTAAGAAAAGGATGCTCTTATCCATAAACCATCTAAACCCATCTCACATCCCTCCAGGCACGTGTGGCTACAATGGCATCTTGCAGCAGGGATCCACATTGCATCACGTCCGCATCCCACTGCCCTTCACAGCAGGGACATCACCACAGACCAAGCCCAGAGCAGGATCTATGCCTCCATCCCCATGTCCCCCGTCCCTTACCTGAGTCTCTGTGAGGTGCAGAGTTGCAGCCAGGTCCACTCGCTCTGTGCCCACCATGTACTGCTGCTTGAGGAACTCTTGCTCCAGCCGCTCCAGCTGCTCAGGCTTGAAGACAGTGCGGACCCTCTTCATCTTGCAGGGCCCCCCGGACCTCCAGGGCACAGCAGGGCCCAGTGAGTTGGCTCCTACACAGTGAGACAACTCCAGACCTGCAAGAAAGAAGCAGTGAGTGAAGGGGTCTGCATGTTTGGGGCCATTCCTGCAGTTCTGTTGAAGTCACAAACGCAGCTATAGCTGAAATCCAAATGCAACTGGACTAAAGAGGGGTGGGAGAAAGTGAGCACCAAAACTGAGTAGCAAGGACTCTGTCCCTACCTAGACCATCTCATCCCTTTCCCATGAGAGGCTGGACCAGATGATCTTCTGAGGTGCCTTCCAACCTATTTTATGATTCTACCCACAGAAACCACCTAAGACAGTTCTGGAGGTGCAGCCAGACCCAAAGAAGTCAGTGCTCGATGGGGTGAGCAGGGTTTGGTCTCCATCTGTGTATTTAACAGAAAATAAAGCCCATTGAGAGCTGCTGAACACAAAAATCCTGTCTCTGGCTCAAGACGCTCCTAATCACAGATTTCCTTCTGTACATTGAGATGTGTGTGAACCTAAGGCTGTGCTGGCAGGATGAGGGCTTTATGAGAGACAGCCCTGCTCTTAGGCTGGTGCCAGCTGGTCCTGTGACACTGCTGGTGGGGTATTGTATGTTAATTGAGTTAGTGTGGTTATCCTCAGGCCACAGCTAGACAGGAGACTGAGACCTGATCCACTTGTTAGTCCTCCTAATGCCTCTGCACACGAGGAACTTCACGTTGTTTAACCTACTGAGACCAGAGGACTAAGGTCCAGGCTGAGAGAGCTGGGCTGGGGCAGCTGGAGAAGAGAAGGCTCCTCAAGGGGACACCTTAGAGCAGCTCCAGTGCCTAAAGGGGCTCTAAGACACCTGGAGAGGGGCTTTGGACAAGGGATGTAGGGACAGGACAAGGGGAATGGCTTGAACCTGCCAGAGGGGAGACTGAGATGAGCTCTTGGGCAGAAGTTCTTCCCTGGGAGGGTGCTGAGGCGCTGGCACAGGGTGCCCAGAGAAGCTGTGGCTGCCCCATCCCTGGCAGTGTTCAAGGGCAGGTTGGACACAGGGGCTTGGAGCAACCTGTTCTAGTGGAAGGTGTCCCTGCCTGGGGCAGGGGTTGGAGCTGGAGGAGCTTGAAGGTCCCTTCCAACACAAACCACTCTGATTCTATCTCTGACGGTACCACCGCTTCTGTCCCACTGATATTCAGGCACACACATATCTTTAAGCAAGAGAACCCGCTTGTAGAGCCAGCAGGACATCTCTGGCTGGAAAGCTCAGTCTGCATGTGCAGGATCGGGCCATTAACACTCCCTCATTGCTATTCTGCTATCTCAGCCCTCGGGCAGTGAGATGTGGATTCGAGATCATCTCTGCTTTGAGCAGAGGCTGGATTCAACAGCCCGCAGAGGTCCCCATCAGCAGAGCCATTGCCTGGTGTGAACTATCTGCTGTGTTCCTTTAGCTTCTATGGCAATACTGTTCATAACGATGGCAATTCACACCCTGACTCTTCTTTAACGACTGATGTTGTCATGTTCTCCAGGCACAAACGGGCACCTCGATCTACTTCCTTTCATTAACTGGGTGCCAGTTCTATGTGTGTTTAAAGCTTTGTGGGATGGAGACCTGACAGTTTAACAGCTGTAATTGCACATACAACCACTTTCATCATTAAAATAATTTCACCCGTCACATCTATTTTCTATTTTAACACTGGGATAATAGCAGGTGTAATTTCAAACATGAAATACTCCCTGGAAGCAGCTTTGCCAATTGTTTAACTGTATTTTCATAGCCGTGTCTTTGATATGAAACATAGATTAACACACAGCTATGGAGATGCTGTCTCCTAAATGAAATAATAGTAGTTACGAAGATTAAGAGTAGCAAATACTTTTGGTATTGGATATTGTAACTATCAGGATTAAATCGAGCTCCTTATACAAGTAAAATACATGTTTGGCTGCAGGTTCTGCCTGGGCAATGTTGAGATCAGTCTCTGAATGCTAAAAAGATACTTAATTGCAAGAAAATTACTCCGAATAGACATAGTTCATTAAAACGAGTGAGGTTTTTTACACTTAAAAGTGCCCCTCACGGAACACACAGAGATACTGATGCACTGGCCAGTATCATCCATCACCACTGTCTACATTTTACCACAGAACCACAACAAAACCCTTCTTCCTTAGGTGTTTTCCCACTAAAAATAGAGTTTTGGGAGCCGGGTGCTGTGAAACACTCCATAGTTTCACTTCTGTGAGAGACAACTTGTAGGGAGAGAAGAATTACAGATGGATGAGAGCAGGTTTGGAGGGAGAGGGGACCCCGCACAACAGAAGGGTTCTGGCGTGGTGGAAAAGTGATTTTAAAGGATGAGGCTTTGGGAAATGACAGCATCTCACAGGCATGATGAGGACACGTGCATTGTGGTACCTTTCTAATACGTTAGAAGAGAAACCAATGCAAAGCCGCCCTTGAAACGCAGGTGGAGATGGATGCGGGGGGACCGTCCCCTGTCCCCGACCCGAAACCTTCGGCTGAAGTCGGGCCTGACGGATGTAAATCCCGCCACCGGGATCTCGCTTCACCCGGGCATTTAATATCGGGTGTTAATGGTCAATATTAATTATCGATTAATAAAAAGGGGAATAAAAAAGGTATTAGGAAACTCTTCCCACTCCCCCATCCCTTCGCCCCGAGGCTGGCCGAGAGGATCTGCAGCTACCCC
>NW_009919950.1:43363-55912 GCF_000696875.1 Nestor notabilis | reverse complement strand
ACAGGTCCCAACACTGATCCCTGAGGGACGCTACTCGATACAAGTGTCCAAGTGGACACTGAGCAGTTGACCACAACTCTTTGCATGCGGCCATCCAGCCAGTTCTTTATCCACCGAGTGGTCCATCCATCAAACCGGTGTCTCTCCAATTTAGAGACAAGGAGGTCATGTGGGACAGTGTAGAACGCTTTGCACAAGTCCAGGTAGATGACGTCAACTGCTCTGCCGCTGTCCATCAGTCCTGTAGCCCCACCATAGAATGCCACCAAATTGGTCAGGCAGGATTTCCCCTTAGTGAAACCATGCTGGCTGTCACCAACCACCTCATTGTTTTTCATGTGCCTCAGCATTCTTTCCAGGAGAATCTGCTCCAAGATTTTGCCGGGCACAGAAGTGAGACTGACTGGTCTGTAGTTTCCTGGGTCTTCCACCTTCCCCTTCTTGAAAATGAGGGTTATATTACCCTTCTTCCAGTCGTCTGGAACTTCACCTGACTGCCATGACCTCTCAAATATTAAGGACTGGCCGAGCAACTTCATTCGCCAGCTCCTTCAGGACCCACGGATGGATTTCATCGGGTCCCCTGGACTTGTGCACGTTCAGGTTCTTAAGATGGTCTCAAACCTGATCCTTTCCTACAGTGGGTCTAAGGTCTTCATTCTCACAGTCCCTGCATTTGCCTTCCAAGATTTGGGTGGTGTGGTCAGAGCATTTGCTAGTGAAGACTAAGGCAAAGAAGTCATTAAGAACCTCAGCCTTTAAACCCAAAAAGAAACTCTAGTTACCTATATACTATTTTATAAAAAGGGGACAGGGATTATTGAATAAAAAGTAGATTAACCAAGCAGCAAGACCTGGCTTCACCCATGCGGTTGTCTCTGTGTCTCTTTTGTGCTCCATTTGCTGTCTCCATGGCCCCAGGACACCATGGTCTTGAGTTGCAAGTGTCTGAAATTATACAAGGGCTGTGCTGCAGGCTGATGTTTACACAGTATGAAATGAAGGTTGTAGGTATACAAGATGGCAACAGTGGAGAAATGTGCAGTGTTAAACCATATCTGGTGCATCCCAGTCCCAGGACTGCCTTATAGGTCATATTTCCCCAGAAACATACCCAAGCAATATCTAGGGGGGTGCTGTTTGGCACATACAAACCTTTCGGGGAACAGGCCAACAATTTAAACATGTGGATGATCAGCAGTCCAATGCCTGGGCTCACTCCTTGAGGATGCCTGACGGATCTTAGATGTCCAGTATGACAGGTGATTAATTATTCTTTGTTGATGCCTGCTTTTCTCCATTGACTATAAGGAGTTTGAAAAGAGACTTGCTTAGATTTAGACTCTTTAAATTTCAGATGGCAAAGGAGAACAGATGAAGAATGCCCTTTACTTCTTCACTGATACCCCATAGTTGATGCCAAGTGAGCAACCATAATGCTTATGGAATCTGGCATTACAAATGATCTGTGTCACAGTAGGTGTTGCAGAGGATTACAAGGCAAAGATGTATGATCATTACCCTAAAGAGCTTAGGATCTAAATGAACAGCATATATGCATATTCTTTGATGCATTTTGAGACCATAAATCATTATACAGTTTTTTTAATGAACTCTTTTTCAAGAAAATAATTATTTTAATATATGAAAATAAACATATTTCATTTCCCTATTAAAAAGGAATAAAAATGCAAGCAACACATTGATCAGGAAATGCTGATAGTCGCAACTGTCACAAGCCTTTCAGTGGGCCAAATTTGTCAATGTAGCAATAAAATTTACCTTAGCATCAGCAAACAAGAGCAGGAATCTGATGCAACCACTTTCTGATGCAGCAATCTGTAGGGCCTAACTCCCTCTGGAGTCTTGGCCATTGCATCCTCATTTATATGAGTCCGTATTGATTGTACAATGGCACAAAATGGAAAAGTGGTTCATACCAGACCTTCATCCATTTGACAAACTGGAGGGCACTAGCAGACTGTGGTCCATAGATCTCTGGCAGGATTTAAATACTTCTGCAGTGTCCAGGGAAGGCTGCTAAGAAAAATGACAGTCCTACAGACTTACCTTGCACTTTGAAAGCAAATCAAGAGGAGTCTACACTTTCATTAGGAGACATAATGAAGTTGACAAGTCAAAAAAATCCAAATGTCATTGCAGTGGAATTTGGAGACATCTAAATTGACATTGCTGGAGGCCCTTGCTCATGACAGAAGTGTAGAAAAGAAGCCTCTCCACACAAGGCAGGCAGGTTATGCCAATTCGTCAGTGGTCAATTGCCCCACACCCTAACCCTTGACAGTACCCCTGGAATTACCAGGTGTTTTCCCAGCCACTGGAGGGCTCACATTCTGCATATTTTAAACTCAAAAGTAATGTTGGGGAGAGGGACAGGATGAAAAATTTCATCCATTTTTGAGGATAAAGGCAGAAAGTAATATCTTAAAGCATGCTCCCATCTGGACTGACAGGCACAGAGGACTCTCTGATGCTCAGTCCTGATTACTGTTTAATCCATTTCTTCACCATTTAATTGTGCTGAAATGCCCCAATCACAGAGCACAGAGAAGCAATTAAAAACCAACAGACCTTCAACCACTATAAAAACCATGTTGTTTAAGTTGTCTAGATAAATGCAGGGCACTTTGTGTAACAAAGGTAACGGCATCCAGGATATGTACAAACGTACATGGGCAGAAGAGAAGGAGGAAAGTGATCAAGCATACTAATAAAGCAGCTCCAACAGAATTTGACTTTACCGCTAGATCATGCAGAGGTGGTTAAGGCTGAATGGGATTTACAGATATTATTTTGGCCACCAGAGGGTTCCCATTTTTTTCCATTTGTGCAACTGAAGCAGTGAGAGTAAAGAGCGTAGAAAAGACACTTAAAATATGTGAGAAAGAAAGATCAAACTAAATGCATCCCCAAAGTAATGCCAATAATATACCCGCAGGTCCAATTTTATTATTGTAAAATACAGTGACTGCATTTTGCAGAAGGGAAGTAGACATTTTCTGTGCTGAATGCAGCACCCTTATTCTTATTTGCACCACTGCGCATGAGATCAGTATTCAAGCAGCTGACGATAAATTCTGTGTATGTAGGACACCTATTAAAGGTTTCATGTGATGTTAGAGTGAGTAGGTTAGTACAAAAGAAACCCCACAAAGTAAATAAGATTTCAAACGTTGTGGTATTGTCAGGGCAAAACCCCAGATTCCAAGTCAAGTTCAATCCTGCAAAGCTGGTAATGGCAGTGCTGTTTTCCTAACTTGGCTTCAGTCACTACCGTGACTCTCGATTCTCAAATAATAGGTGATTCATCTTAATGTTATTTGGGGAAGGAGTCACAATGGCTTTGATAAGTCAAACGATGGTCAGATATTTTTCTTACAGCTCATTAATTTTTCCAGGAAACAATGGGCCAAATCCTGTTGTCAGTTATGCTACCGAAGTCAGTGTGCTGGAGATGCTTTTTAATCCATTCTAGGTCTAGATCCCTCTCTGACATGTATATGACAGGGTCTTGGGTTTGTGTTTTCTGACATGCTTCATCAGACCTCTTGAGGATCTCCTGAAAATGTCAACCAGAAATATGTTTGCTGCAGCAGCTTGATAAAATCTGTCTGGAGAGTGTGATCAGGGACAGTCCCTGGTCTGAGCAGTCTCCTTGGAAATTTTATTCAAGGTTTCATGGTTCCACCAAAAGACTCAGAGCCCTGGAGGGGGAAAAAGGCTCCTTGTTGCCTGAAACAGTAGTATTAGAGCTCATAGGGCTGCAGTGCCTTTCCCCTGTAGGACAGAAATAAGGGTGCTCTCTTTCTCTCTTACTGGTAAGCATGGGGATCAGAGGAGGTAGCTCATGCAGATGTGCGTTTGGCTTTCCTTTGGTTAGCCTCCAGCAGGAGGAAGTTGAACGGGCTGTGTGGTCCAAAGAACAGCTCTCGAAAGGGCCTGACCATTTGCTCTTTACTGAGATAACTCAGATGTCTTCCCTGTTGTGTTTTCCCTGTTCTCCTTTGTTGGCATACCAGGAACTCCATCAGCTTGTGCAATATGGTCCAAAGGTTCAGCAAAACCAAAATCTCTTTCCTTATTTGAGGTTAGAGCCTGGTGCCTTCAATCACTGCAAAGGAAGACTTACTACACAGTCCACTGACTTCAAGGAAGCTTCTCATGAAAAAATCTATTTATTCAGCATGAATAATGGGCACAAGAGTCTGGCTTTTGATAACATAGTCATGGCAGCTTTGCAGGTGCTACAGCATTCAGAATTATTCCAAAGTTTCAATTTTTATTTCTAATAAGATGCTGACCTTCTAGACTTCGTATGATGCATTATAATTAGAAGACTTATCAAGAAGCCTAATATAACATTATACCCGCTGGGGAGTCAAAAGTGCAAACAGTAAAAATATCAAATCTCAATATTTAATTAATTGAAATAAATTAAATTTCAACCTATTTCTCATTTCTGTCAGCTACTTAAAGCTGCATATGAACTTTAGAATTTATAGAGATTTCCCCACTGAGGTTCTGAGTGGGAATTTCAAACAACTAAGATCTGTGTTTGTATCTACACTTTTGAGTTTTTCGGAGACTTTCTCAACCAAGAGCTTCCAAGGGAGCAGTTCATTGAATATGACTACTTTAGTCAGGTGCCTAAATGGGACTCAGGTACTTGAGAAAACCTGTCCTTTCTTCTTGGTGAAGAAGAACATCTGGAACCCTATCTTTCAAAGCTCCCCAATCAGGCTATTCTCAAATGCCATTTTTGTCCCAAAACAGAGGCAGAAGTCAGAAGAAGGTTTAAAACCCAAAATATTTCAGCTGAGCAGTGAAGAGCAAAAGGCAAATAGAAACAGCTCTCACAGGAGGTAGGGAGACTTCCATTTTTCTCTCATTTCTGACCTTTATCCAGCATACAGAAGGCCTTTCTTGTAGACAAATGGAATTGTGGGAAAAAACCTGACGAGCTGTTGCGGCTGTACTATCAAATCACAATAACAGTCTATTTGTCCTCATTTCTTGTAATGATATCACTACGAGGACTGCACTCATTTGGCTCACTCCTGGGTAGTGATTTCTTGTTAAAAATATATAAGTAAATGAAAACAGGCACTCAGTAAATGAATCACCAGTGATGGACCTGAAGTTCCTCTGAGAAATTAATTATTGCTACGTAGTCAGGGTGGCTGCAGTTCACATATGGAACTGCCATTCTGCAGTTGCATTTCTCCCCAGTAAAGAAAGTTTACAGGACTCAATCATATGCCACAGGTCTTTTGATTAAATGTGGATTTACAGTACATGATAGCCCACAGCAGCTTAAGTACTGTACAGTGTGTTACATAAATGCACATTCAGGATTACAACACATACCAAAATAGACATGTACCTGATAGATGTTGTTATGGTTTACAATTCCCTTTTCACTTTCCCTCTCTGTGGTAATAACTATATGTATATTGGCCTTACACACCTACAAGTTTTAAGCACAGGTTAAATTATAAGAGAGATTGCAACATTTCTTTGTCCATCATCATCTAATAAATCAACGGGTCCATTTCTGTGGATTGATGTAATGGCATTTATGAGCATTGGCAAAGTCATATCCACTTAACTGATGCAATTAAGTAGTGCCGTGCTCTTATTATAATAATAATGGATTGACTGATGAGTAATTTATTTCTTTCCAATGTAACTGACAAAAATAGGTTATATTCATAGACAACGCAATGTATTTGGATCATAAAACTGCTGCCTTCTCAAATCTACCATTAGCTTAGATTTATCCTCACCAGAGAGCAGTAGAAAACACTTTAAACCAAGTTCACACTTAATGAGGAATCCTGGCCCCAGTGTGTTAAGTCCCATAGAGAAGGTGAATATTTTACTAGCTATTTCTCATAAGTGAAGTGCTACTAAACACTGTCATAAAGAACCAGCTCTCAGAGCTGTCAGCTGAACTTTCTCATCTGGGGAAGAAGATGGTTGTGTTTGGTTTCATTTTAGTTGGGTTTCCAGGAAAAATATTTCCTTATTGCCACTTGTTACTCCCTGGATTCTCCCTGACACTCCTTTCCTATCAGTATTGCCTGGAGACCTGTGCAAGTCAGTGCTTTCATCACCCTCAATGTGACCTTTTGGTGTATCTTATTATTTCCCATGTTTATGACTATCATTTACACATGTGAAGATTAAGGGCCAAATTATCTTCTGGCTGGGAATTGACTTGGTTTTGCTTACTGCAGCGGAGCTGCTCCAGTTTACAGGCTGCAGGGCTCTGGAGACGAGCAAGAAAAAATACCTTACCTCCAGACACCCCAGCATTTGTGCACTGCAGCCTGCTCTTACTCTGTCATCTGCTTTGGGTACAAAATATCAGAGTTCTCAAGGGCATATTAAATCCATTTCCATCATAACTCTCTGAATTATGGCAGCGACAATTCTGTCTTCCACTGAGTACAAGCCAAATGTTCTAAAATCTTATTTCACAGTTTTGTAGGGTTCAAGGACAAAAGAAACTACCAAATTATCTTGTTTGACCTCCTCTATAGCACTCAAAGAGCAGAAAAAAGAGCTTGAGATTCCTGCATTAGCAGGGAACCAATTAATTGGGATAAGCCCAAATGATCCCTGTAAGATTTCTACTTTCTGGGGAACAATGGAAAAGGAAGGATATGCCTTTTGCAATCTGACCTCATGCAAAATAATTGCCCAGCCACAAAATCTGGAATCAGCATAACCTGAGACCATGAACAAGGCATACTAGTCAAGACTCAGGCAAGGATGTTTCAATGTGTCACCAGGGAAGAATATGCTGTCCCATCTGGAAGCCTTTCTTTGTCTGTGGGGCATATTCTTTATGTTCTAGTATGTGTTTTATGCTTGTTTGTACACACAATTCTTCACCAAAGGGAAATTCCTTCTTTGGTACCTGAAGCCTCATGTCCAATGTTTGTTGTTATTTTAAAGCAGTTACATTTGTCAGAAATAACGCTGGGGACAATCTAGAGCTTCTTGTCCTCTGTATGAGATTATGAATGGAAAAACAGAAGATTTCACAAACTCCAAGGCAAGCAGAGATCACCACGTCCATCCCACATTTCTGAAAAAGGTGCCTGTGGCACTGGGGAGCAGGGGAACAGCTCTGTTCATGGGAGAAAAGACCTTCACTGCTAAAAAAAGAGACCTCTATTTCTTCTCATTAAATGGTGGCAAATACCATAAGTTTCCCCAGCACTGACAGGCTTATCTTAAGTGTTAGTCCAGGAAGCTAAAGAGATCTTTCAAATGCATTGCATAATCGCTAACATAAAAGTAGAAGATGTGGTTAATAGTATTGGCTGGCCTAAAAGGGAGAGAGAGAGAGATCTACAGAGGTTTGTTTACTGCTGTTAGTGCTAACAAAGTTTGAAGTCAAGTGGGTTTATGATTAAAGACAACAAATAAGCTAGTATCTGCTCACTGTATCCAAATATCTAATGCAAGGTTAACTCATTGCCCTCACCACCAAGGCATTATGTATTTAATTTTCAAGGCATGACTGCATGTTACATGATGACCAATAAGATCATCAATTCTGGGGTTTATTTCTGCTCTGAAACCTCTAAAAGAAGAGAAACGTCTGATCTCTGAGAAGGTGTGATCTATGCCTCTGCTCATGCACTCATATATTATTTATCTTGATCTACAACTGATGTCTTATAAAGGGGCCCATGGAGGAAAATAAGAGCCATTTGTGCTACCGTTCATCAGAAATGTTTATATAGAGTCCTCTCTCTGACCACAGAGCAGACATCTCATTCCTGAAACTACACCTCCTCACAGGAAGAATCACTAATCGTTCTCACAGCTGCAGAATATCTTGCTCTTGTTGTGACCTAAACTCACTGCTTTATGTTCCTTTCTGCTCACAGATGATGTAGCCAATACCTTTGTCATACTACTGATGTTAGATCTTGAAGCATGAGCCTCCTAAATCCCCTCTCTGGACTGATTCACATGAACAGAACACAGGATCTTTGTTATTGAATAGCTGTTAAAACTGGTTACATTCCTTTGATAAAGCTCTTTGGCAGCGGAGAAAAAGGTGAAATAACATTGCAGTGTCAGAAGTACAGTATTAAATGCTGAGTCATGAGAAATCCCCACATAATGAATACCCAGACATGCCTCCTCTAGGTGCAATACCAAGATGTCGGCTTCTGAAAATTCAGCAGAATGGATTCACTGCACTAGTGACCTGTGAAAATAGTAAGAAATCCAAGAATAATGATGCTAATGACAGGCATGTGATCCAATGAAGAGAAGGTTACAGCTTCTGCCTGATTTATAGTCCAGAATTTTTCACCCCGCTGCCTGGAATTTGAAGAGCTCTTGTGACACCACAGTCACCATATAGTTAAGGTCTGGAATGTGGTGTGCTGGTAAGTTAAGAAAATCTTTTTGATTACCCATGCTTTACACCTGGAATTCAAGCCAGGGACTGGCTATGAAATAGTGCTGGATGTGCTTTGGAGATAAGAATTCGCTCACCATGCCAATAGGGTTCTTTTTTCTTCTTGTTACTTTATTTTTCTTGTGGCATTTATTCCAATTGGATTAAAATAATTGAAGTTAATTTTAAAGACATATTTAGCTTATTGAAATTTGCAAGACATAAAGATAGTTGGAAATGAGTTTTCAGATTTTTCTCAAAGAAGGAAGAATGATCAGTCAATTTGCAGCAGTGAAGCAGTTTCTTACTATGTGGTCACAGGGAAGACAAAAATGGTCATGCCTGAAGAAGAACAGGACAGTTCTATTGGGGTGAAAAAAAGAAGTGAGGATGAGATGAAGAGATTTAGCAGAACTGTTTTCATGATCAGTTAGTAGCGTCAAAGGAAAATCATGTTCTTACCCTGGGAAAATAGGCAGCATGAAAGATTAATGTTTGTCACAGCTGGATACACTACTGGATCCCAGCAAACTTCATAAGCTAGAGATACAACAGGAAACCTTGGGCTGGCTACTTCTAAAATTCTGTCCCTACTCATTCTGCTTAGTCAATGTCTCTAAGAAGGCCTCAGGGATCAAAAATTAAGACAGCTGTTGCCAAGAAACAGGTCAGGCTTGAAGGATCAGTAGATACAGTCTTCCAGGAGACATGTACTGCTGTGAGATGCTGTACCTCTGCCTATGGATCCTGGAAATGAAGTCAAGCCAGCCAAACATGAAAAATTGTAGCTCACAGAACAAGGCAAGGAATTTAGAAGGATTTTTCTCTTCATATTTGGGGGTTAGGGAACTGTGTGGAGGCAGGACACAAAGGTTTTGTCTATTATGTGCATAGCTGAAGCATGTTGACGTAGGAGATACAGACTAGATCTGCACTGCTTTTTACAGCCATGCTCAAAATGGCCTCTTCATTTCCCAGGTGAAGCAGTGTTGGTTGGCTGTCTCCTGTTCTGTCCCAGATTGGAGTTTTTTGGGGTGGACATGCCACATCCATAAAATAGCGCATACCATGACACAGTGCTATACAGAATCATGGATCTAATCACACTCTGTTCTTGTTCATGCCATTACTGTGATAATATGCTTAAAAACAGGGATATGGCTCAGCCCCTCATCTCCTTTTTGCTGTCTGAGCAGTCATTGTACTCCTGCATTTGATTCTGTTTCTGTAACTGATGACTCTTGCAAGTACCAGACCACAAGAATGCATGGAGCAAGCAAACCCATAGGATGAAACAAATCTGTCCCATGGTGGAAATCACAGATCTCTACTGTGATTAAGGGCAAGTGGAAGGTTGCTTTTTGCCTTCCTTGGTGCAGATATTGGCTGGGGCCAATCCAACCTCTTTGTTCCTCAGTGTTCACTAGTTTTGACAAAAAGAGACAAGCACCTACTCATTTGACTACCTTGTCCTGAAGACCAAGGTACAAGAGGAGGAGGCAAAGCTTTCCCATAATGATGCCTGTACTTCACAGGCCTACATGAAAAATTGGTGTCCTATATGTCACTTCAAGAACATAGGTGCAAGAGAGAAAGGGGCATTTAATGAATGCCTGCACACAGTAACAGTCAAAGAGGTTTCATTTTAGAGGTATCACTTGCTGTCTTTGTAAGCCCCAGACAACCACCAGGTGTGATTTCACCATTAGCAATCTCCATGAACCAAGAACCGAAGTCCGTGTGCAGCTGGCACTCTCTCCTGCAGGAGACACAGTCACCAACAGTCCTAGAAAACCTCCTGGACTGTTGGCTGTTCCCTGTGCTCACAGAGACCAGCACAGATAATCAAGGCCCAACCAAGGATTTTAGCCAAGCCCGGAATTCCTCTAGACTAGATGTGAAGTATGGCCTTTGATTCACTCAAAACAAGATGCTGGCATCTCAGGAAAAGGCTAAACACTGAAGTCCCCAATACCATCTGCATCACTGCAGCCAGTTTAATCTGCTACAGCTTGTGAAGTCTGTCCATAAGAAGTGCATACAGGAGGACCCCATCCCACAGGCCACTTTTATTCATCCTGACACTGCCATTCTTCACTCCCAGTATTCTGGGGAAACGCAGGAAACCATTTCCACTTACATACAAAGAAGTTACTGCTAAACACACAAAAAAAGCTAATGCTTGTGCTAGTGTTGTGTCTGTAGTACTCGCCTCCTTTGTTCTCTGAAGAACTCTCTGTCTTCCCCTCTTTGACTTGGACCTCACTACCTTCTTCTCTGGCTTGAATATTCTCCTGCACCATCCCAAAGTCTGTGAGGAATAGACAGTGTACTGATGTCTCGCATGCTTTTTAGGAGGCCTCTTTCAAACCTACTATCTTTCTCAAGAAGACATGGTCTGTTTGGCAACAATTCCTTTTACATGGCCATTGCCTTTTCAGGGAAGTTTCTTTGTATATCCAGACACTAGACAGCCTGGACCTGGGAACACTTTCTGAAGAAGGCCAAAATCTATTGGGAGATGAAGGAGAGCATATACCTTTGATTATAAAATGCATTTGTTTCATAAGTGAGAACTAAACAGGCTTGGCCAGGCCAGCAAACCAAAAATTCTAACCAAACATGTTGTATGAATATAGAAAAAAATAGCCCAAAGGCATAGTGTCCATCAAGTCCAAATTGGTACAAAGAATCAGAGGTCCCACACATATTTCTCCCTTTCTTCTTCCCTACTGGTGCTGTCATCCATGATAGTGCGAAATACAAGGTGTTAGAGTATCTGAAGTTGACAGCCTCTGCTTCAAGAGATTCTGGTTCGGATTGAAGAGTGGATCAGCCACTGTGTAGATAATAGCTAACTGACACAAAGTGTAAAAACCAGTGGTTTTGCCCTTGGGAAAGGGCCTCTCTCCTTCAAGAAATTAAAATGAACAGTGCCCATGATATTACACTACATGAGATACAAGCTCAGTGGAGTGCACATGCCTGTGTGCCCAGTAACGTTGACCACACTGAGATGGGGCAAGAGTTATTTTCAGGTATTTCCGAGTTCCTTTGAAGGACTTGCTGAGCACTTTGGTTTTGAATGTGGGCATTGGTGGTAGCTTGGCAGTACACAAGTCGGAGGTGTCCCCATCAAAAATTCCTGAGTTTGTCCCTACCTCTTGCTTCCCAAGCTCAAAATTTGCATGTGGGTGGCCGAATAAGACCTAAAATGTGAAATGACTTGCCTTCAGTGTGGATTGTCAAGGGACCAGAAAGAAGAAAATAATACTGCAACATGAGAATATGCCTATTCCCATATTGCACTTGGATCCTTCGTGTTTTCTGCAATGTTCTCCACTGACACTGTTTAGGTAAACTGAACACTTGTAGGTAATGAAATTCTTGGGTAGACCAGTAACTAGCTAAAAGGTAGGAAAACAAGAGTAGGAATGGATGGTCATGTTTTGTCATGGTGGAGATTATCAATGGAGTTTCACAAAGATCTGGGACCTATGCTATTCAAAATACTCATGAACAAACTGGAAAAGGAAGTGAGAAGTAAGATGACAATTTTTTGCAATACGAAATTTTCAATAAAAGCAATGGAAAATAAAAAACCCATTAAAAGCAAAATTAAAAGCAAAAGATAGTTGTGACTTGCTGCTGAAGGATTTCATGTTAATTAGTGGCCAGCTGATAAAAAACTGTCAAATGAAATCTAGTGTTGATAAATGTAGAACACGCCATATGAAGAGAAAGTGTTCTAAATATCATAAGAGGATGGTATATTCTACATTCGTTATTACCACTCAAGAAAGGGGGTATCAAGGAAGGGTATCACATAAAATTATCAAGCAGCAGATTTAAAACAAAGTGAAAAAAGATACTTTTTTCACATAACGTATAATTAAACTGCAGAACTCATTGCCACAGGATGTTGTAGAGGCCAAAAGTATAAATGGGCTCAAAAAGCAATTAGACAAATTCCTGGCTGAAAAATTCATCGAGCGTTACAAAACGCAAAGATGCAGATACAATCTCTGGCTCATGATGCCCCTAAGGCACAGACTGCTGGGAGGGTGTGCCAGAATAAAGTATCACTGTATGGTCGCTCT
>NW_009919950.1:39352-43332 GCF_000696875.1 Nestor notabilis | reverse complement strand
CCCTTAATACCTGCTACAGAGCATTGTCAGAAACAACATTGAGCAGAGGAAGGATTTCTGCAGCCATTGTTATGGCAATATATAGCCCTGCATAAAGTTAAGAAAAAAAAAAATGAATCCATGTAGGGGCTGCAGCATTTGTGATTCCTTGGGGGAAAAAAAAAGGTCAGAGAGGATTTGACAGTTGTAACGTGAAAAGAGAATGCAATAGAAGGAGAATATCCATTTTAGCATATGGGCTGATCAACGTAAAGTAAGTGGGTGTCCATCTTGTACTGTTGGGAAGAAAGAGGGCTATCCACTAAGAGGCTTGTAACACTTATGGAGCCAGAACCATGTTAACAAATGAAGTCCACACAGAAATACTTTCTAAGGCATCATTTAGTAACAAGCATCAAACCAATCTGTGGAGTTGTATACATCACTGATACATGTCTTGAAGCTCACCTTGTGTTTCACTAGAATCCATGAAAAGCCATTTGTATTTAGATGACTGTAGAAATGGTGAATTATTTCCTTTGGGAGTTAAATAAATGATTTGCCCTAGTTTGTCAGTTATCCATAATTTTACATGACTGGCCACATAAATTTGATGGAAATGATCAGATAGCAGCAGATTGGCACAGCAGAGGAATTCCAACAGAAGCACAGAGTTAATGAATCTCCACCCATGTCCAAACATGTGGATGGGGAGAAGTCCAGCCAGCAGCACCCAGCTGGGTTCCTCCAAGTGGAGCACACCAATTGTGTGATGCACCCTTTGCAGCGGTGACTGCACCCACAGGGGGTGGCAGAGACTGGTAAGAACATAGCTATATCCAGATCCCTATGAGCATGGCTCTAGAAAGGAAGTGATAAAACCATTAAAACCAGTGGCAAAATCAGCTTTCATCATGAAAGTGCATTTCAAGTGTAAAGTGGATACAGCATTAATAACTACCAGCAGCCTTGCTGGAAGTCATTCATGTAGCGGATACAGGCTTCTAGGTTATATCTCTTAGTGTTAAAAAACAAATTCATGAGCTCACATCCACCAAGACACTGCAGCAGACTCCATGTATTTCAGAGGAGCTCAGCTTCTGCTAAAAACTGAAGCGTACCCTCAGCTGTGGGGGCACCAGGTTGAGCAGACGGGCCAGCCTCTGCACAGCCATCAACTCACGTGCTAGGGCTGAACAAGGACCGCTTTAGCTCTCCATAGGCCATGCCTTAGTGTGGTGTGGCATTTCTTCTTCCTGTTACAATCAATCCAAACTGAATGCATTTGCTTAGTTCCTGGATTTTAAAGCATCTCATTAACTGTTTCAGCAATGACGTAACTTCTTTTTAAGTTCACAAATCTATGATTTCCCCTTAACCACCTCGAAACTCTTGCTAAAGTTAATGGATTTGAACAGAAAAATATGCCATGAAGTGCCTATGATTTCTGGTTATCCAGATTGTCTGTGCTCTACAGATCAATGCACTTGAATCTCGTTGAATCTATAGCCAGACAACCTGAGAAAAAAATAAATCCACCAGAGGTTTGAACTTCATTCATACATCTTAATAGGGATATTATGCTTAAACTCCTTTGTGACCATTCAAGTGATAAGACCATTAAAAACAGTGGCAAGAACAGCCATCAAAATGAAAATGCATTGTAAGTGTCAAGTGGATACAGTGTTAATTTTAACTATCAGCACCCTTGCACTAAAATACATGAAAATCAGGAAAAATGCATTGCTGGTCCCAGCTTACTATCTGGGGACAGTTTATGGGGTTTTCCTAGTTAGTTTTGATGAAATGCAAAAAATTCTACAAGGACAAGAAGCTTATGTTTACAGAGAAATGAAATATAACAGATATTTTTTTTTCTGTTTCCTCATGCATATTTGGACTTCTCCTGCACACAGTCTGTGACTTTCAGCTACAGGCTATGACTGATCCCTTGACAACTCTAGTCTCTGCGATAAATTGTTCAAAGTCAGACCTGGGGCTGTGTCAGTTTCTAGAATATCTGAGTTTTATATCTTCTCTAGCCTAATTTTAAATTTAAATGATAACAAATGCAATCTGACCCCAGATGGAGCAGAACATATTTTTACATCAGATTGGTGTTTTTATTAATACGACTTTGGTAAGCATTTCAAACCCCACAGTCATTTATGCTGAACGCCTACATGCTTTCTAAGAGGATGATGAGCCATGTGCTGCTGTGGAAGTGATGCACAATGCCAACTAGAGGTTGGCATTGCCTTGCAGGGAAGCGGTGCCATGGTCTTCTGGGCACATCTATTCCCATTTTTGTCTCCAATTCCTCTGTTTCTTTCTGAGTTGGTTTTAGCAAACGATATATTAGTTTCTTGTGTGTGTTGGCAGGGCTGGCCCCACACCTTTGTTGTTTGGAAGAGATGGTCAAAAGAGACTTGAGGGAAAAAGCCACATGCAGAGAAGAGAACAAACCTGACCTGCAGTTGCATGGCAAAAAGGTTCCTCTGTTTTTGTGGGCAAAAGGGACATATCTCTTGACTTGGGCTTTATGGTGACAGAGCTAGTGGTCTAAACTGGCAGGGCACTTTTTCTTTCAAATGCTGAATGAATTTGCAAACATTTTGCTCTGGTCTTTAAACCTAATTCTCACCTGTCAGTAATCCTTTTCCTGTTTTCAACCAAAGGAAAGACTTGCGACATGAACAAAGGGGAAAGAGGTGCCATGTGTTAGTTGCCAAGATAAGGTACCAGTATTTAAACAACACAAGCAACTCAGTTCAGACAAAGAGGATATCTGTGATGAGTCCAGTGCAAATACATGCCCTCACATCTGCTGTGGTCATCTACAAAACCCATTTTGGTTGGATTTTTTTCCCTCTCTTTGACCCCTCATCACCTCTTTATTCAGCCTCCCCCAAGCAGAGCATGATGTCTGAGTCAAGCTTTTGAACTCTCTATGTGTAAGAAGGTTTCAAAGTAAGCAAACAAGCTCATACATCCCTTGTCTGTGTAGGTGTGTTCACATATTTGTATTTATTAAAAACAAAATGAAAACATAATCTGATACAATTAAAGATGTATTTCAGAGAGTGGTCTGTGCTGAGAAATGCCTGCACCTGGTATCGTAATTTATAATGTTTAAGAAACAAGTTGGCATTTAAAAGAATCAAATGACAATGCAGGTAATAGGATCCGAAAGTCCCTCCCGAATTACTAAACAGTAGAGAATTGGATAAGATCACTCTCGTTATGTTTCTAATATTTTAGAATAATGGTTGCCTGCTATGCTCAAGCCTTTGATCTCATAACTTTGCCAGCTGACAATAAGATAATAAGTGTTAAGGACAATACAGCAAGAATAAAAATCAGTGCATTTTCTAGGGAGGCACTGTGATGTGACGTGATCGGAGAAGAAAAGTGTATATGAAGGGTAAATTTCGCTCTCAATTGTCTAATGTCCATGCAGAGTTCTGAATATGGCCTGTTGCAGGAGGATCAGTTCAAACTGTTAATTCAGCAAACAAACGAAAAAGCAATATTCAACCTTGCTTTAATTCTCTGAGCTGATGGGACATTTATTATGCACAGCTCTTGCTGCATCTGTTTGTTAATCACATAATATAGTTAACACTGCCAAAGGAGGACAGCAATTATATAACAAAGCAACTGAAAAACTATCCTCATCCAGAAGGAAAAGAAGGAAAACCAGGCTAGTATTTTGTATCTATTTTCTGGATTGAGTGAAACATATCAGGTATGCAAGATACCATCTCAGAGCTTGGGAATGACCATGAGACTTGGGAATCCTTAGCACTCCAGACCTTCTTGAGACAGTCCCAATTGTGCCCAAAGTCACCATGGAGTTGAAGATGTATGTATAGTCATCTCAGTGTCCTTTTCAGAAATACTAAGCACCCACAGATGAAGCAAATGGGAGATGGTTTGTAGGAGGCCACAAAGAACAGTTGGGTAGTTTGCACCAGGGAGCCCTTTGTAGCAGCCAGTGG
>NW_009919950.1:479-39321 GCF_000696875.1 Nestor notabilis | reverse complement strand
AGGGAAAGAAAGCTCCTGTGTGGTTGCAGAGACAGCACATGCAGTCCCTGTCTGCATCTGCCCTCAGTGCTTGTGTATAATGCAGGGGAAATTTGGATCACAACCTGCAGATAGGTCAGAGTGGTGCAGACATGCCAGTGGTCAGGCTCCCCACTGCCTCTGCCTGGCTGTGTCTCTGCCTCAAATGCTGTGATGCAGATGTGATTGTGGCTTGGCCAAGAAGGGCTCCTGCCTTTTCCCCCTTCAGCTCTAGGTGAAGTCAGGAAACCTAGTTCATCTGTGTTCCTTTCCTGGGGCTGTAAGCCTGCCTGGGTATTCCCAAATCCATCAGATTTTTGTAGTGAAAAGGAAGATGGGAATTGGCAAGAGAACAGCTGGTAAAATGACCCCTGCTCTTCTGTTTCACTAACAGGTATACTAACTGCAGGCAACCGGCTAAAATAAAAGGATATTACTGGCCCTTTGGCTTGGTCAGTAGAGGAATACATTCTCCTTCCAATTGACCTGCTCAAACACAGATTCTTTTGTAGGTAGTACTGTAGGTATTAAGATGAATTAGAAGAGGCTGAAAGGAGTACACACATACATTTTTAGCAGTATTATAGGAAAACAAACTTTCCTTTTTTGCCAGTTAAATGCCAATGACACTCAAAGACAATATTCAACAAAGACAGAGTGAGCTCCAAAGACCTAAGACCTCATTTTGTCACCCATGCAGGATTTCCCAATGGCTTGTGACCGAAGTTCAGCCTAGAACTTGGCTCTGGACCAAAACCAAGACCAGAAGAGCCTGAGTTTGTAGTTTTTCAAGAGATCCAATCCTGCCATATGTTTACCAGTGATATCATAATTGTCTGTGCCGTACTCAGTCTGCTATGGATTTTGCAGCAGCTGTCAATAGCGCTCATTCATCACAGGCCCAAGATAATTGAAGCGCTCCATCTGCTGCAGGGCCACTATTATCAACAGTGATACTTGTGTCAGTAACTTACTGAAGAAGGGCCTGAACTTGCCTCTAGTGAAACAATCAATGGGAGGATTCCTGTTGGCAGAAGCAGAGGCAGTCCTAACCCTTTCAGTACTGAAACCCTGAGTGGCTGCTCAGCATCTGAATGCACACACCCATCCCTGTTCTGTCCCTGGATTACTGGGAAGAACCAAACCCAGGCAAAGCTCTGCTGTGATCACATGGCCTTTGCTAACCAGCCTCACAAAGTGCTCTGAAGCACAAATCCCAGCTGTAGGAAAGGGCAGGCAGTGAAGAAAAACCAGAAATGGGCTGAAGAAACAGGTGATGTCAGATTACATGGACTGAGAGGCAGAATTCAAGCTATGCATTCAGTTTCAAGCCCCTGACTGTATAAACAGTCAGGCATGTTTACAGGAAAGCTCTAAAGGAATTAATCTGTTACTCAGCAACACTAATCAAGACTCCTACCCCATGCAGTTCGTAAAGTCCTACATCCATGCATACCTTTATGTTCCTGTTCACAGTCAGCCCCGCTCCATCTTCCATCCACTGTACAAAGAGAAGGAAAACAAGGTCTGTGCAATAAAACTAGTTATTGTAGTAAAGCACTGTTTTTTTCTCAGATAAACCAGTTATTTTCTATCATTTGCAGTTATCTTTTCTCCTATTTTTACCTACTTGTAAAAACAACACAAAACCTCTTTTTCTTGGATTTTCTTCTGAGAAAAGAACAAACTTTTGAAATCCAAAGCAAATTATGACCTCTTTAACAAAGAGGGAAAAACAGAAGTTGTTGTCCTGCTGCTGTGAGTGCAGATGAGATCAAACTAGAACTTTAAATCAGAACACCCTTGAACTTTCAAGGTCAGGTTCACGTCTAAACTTTACGGCTAAGGCGAGTCAAAGCCTGTGCTCAGATGGATGTGGATAGCTCCCACTGAGTTCAGTCAGCATTCGTTGATTGTAACGGTAATATTTTGGTTGCGTTTGTTTACTCCAGTGCAGATTCTCAAGGATCTGACTTCATTTTCTTTCTTTCATGTTCATACCCTGTATAAGAAAGGCCACTTGCTTGAATACGTTTAGGTGCTCTTTATGCACAGAATGATATAGCATTAGAAAAATGAGAACTTTAGTGAGGACAGCCGTCCCTGCAATGTCATTTTGATGGCAAAAACCAGAGTGTCGAAGGTTCAAAGAAGATAATGCTACAAGGTCTCAAAATACAAAGCAAAACCATGATTTCACTTTGCGCCCTAAGAGTGAAAAGAAAGCAAGGCACTCTTCTGCTGGGCAATGATGTGGATGGTTTTTGAAATGTTTTGGTGTTTGGTACATTCTAGATCTAGGTTTTAAGGGATAGGCAACATCTTTTATTGGAGGAATGGGAACTGCTGTAAAGAGCAGTGTGTGTTTGAATTCTCTGAGTCCACCAGATTATTTTACAGCACCACAAGATGGAGAAAGGTCATATAGGATCTCTGTATGGTGGTGATTGGGAAAACTGTAAAGGAACTTTCCCATATTGTTGTCTTTCTCTTCTGTGGATGTCTCCTTACTTCCTCCAATACACAAGGAGTCAAGGTAGCTTTTTTTTTAAGCAAAATGGGCAGGGGGGAAGGAGAGAAGATAAAAAAACCCCAGTGAGGAATAGACTGAAGAGTTTCTGAAGTTAAAATAGAGGTGACCCCAAGAAACACAGATGTATTCCTTTGCTAAAGAGAATCATTGCATACAAGAAGGAAGAGACGAGATTTTTATATTTTTTATAAAATATGATTATTAAGAGATGTAAATATTCTGACTAAAAAGATACCTTTCTTTTCAATATTTAATGAGCCTTTATTTTTGTCCATCTACTTTCAACACAAGAAAACAAGCCTCTAACGCAGGAACCCACTCTCCAGCTGCAGTGTAACAGATGTGCAAACCATTAGTATCTGCTACCCATTCCAAGCCATTAAATCTGAAACCCTGCAGAAGGAGTCAAAGGTACCATCAGGGGACCTGTGGCAGTTATGGTGTTTCTACTTAGCTGGTTTCATGGCAAGGGCCAGTGTTTTACCTTGAGGCATAGAGGGGAGTAAGGAACCCAGAGCTGGATTAACTGTGGACAAAATGACTATGAAAATGTACAGCTTGCATCATAAGATCAGTTTCCTGAACACTGAGCACAACAGTGAAAGGGAAATGAATGATGCCTCACTGGCAAGAGAAGGTATAAATAGTATCCAATGAACTTAAAAAAAGAGTGAAAACAAAGAAGACTCGAGGCTAAAATGCATTCAGTGTTTGTCGAAAAAGGCAGTGCCTTTTGAGATTACTTTTTTTTGAGGAAAATCTCAAAAGGATTTTGATTTCATGAGAGGTCAGCTCCAATAGTGAAGTGAACAATTCAGGCTGGACGTTCCAACAAGGCAGCAAGAGAAACCAGTACAGAAAGTGGTTAGTATCCAGGCACAGTTTTCATCCATAGGGTGATGGGAGTGAAGGTCCAGGATTTGGGAACTAGCCTGTCATTTGCATTCAGTGCTCTAGAAACAACCACCTCATCACAAGCTGACCAGCACTGCAAAGGGACCAAGGACTAAATGAAAGGATGTACCTGCCCATGAAGCCAATAAAAGCACAGGCTGGGGAATTGAAGTGAAAATCCTCCTAGACCCTGCCCACTGAGAACACAGAGAGCCCTGGTGGGTGCTTTAATTGGACCTTGGCAGAACCTGATTGCTTAAACAAGAGCAGAAACTTCCTGCATCTTCCAGGAACCTGGGCATCCAAATCCCCTTCCCAGTTCAGAAGACGCTGCTACTCTTGGGACAGAATTGCTCAGCCTTAGAATACCCCAAATTCACAGCATGGCATCCCTGCCGCTGGCTGACTTTCTGACGTTGCACGTGGGTGAGCTTTTGCTCACTCTCTTGCCATCTCTCTGCAAGCAGCGGGAGCCGGAGCAGGGCAAGTGTCACAGGCAATATTCAGAAGCAATTCCAGAAACTTTATTGCTCAGAAGTGGCACTCAGCCAGCAGAGGAGAAAGAGAAGAGCTCATAGTTGTGTGCTTGCACACACTGACAAAACTGTTACTGATGAATCAGAGAGAGAAATCTGGAGGGGTGACCTTGGGAGGTCACAGAAGACTTGATTTTGCCAACAAATATGAACATTTGCAATCAGACCGTGGCCTTGTGCCAGTCACTGTTTTATGTGCTATCTCATCAAAACATAAGAATTTTCAATAGCTGGTTTAGAGGCCTACTTGCTGCAGTGTTATATCTCTCCAACTCCTACAGGTTTTGAATTGTACAGATACAAAAGCAGGGTATTGAGGAAAGCTGGCACTCGGGTTTACATTGTTCTTGATGAACATTTTCCTGCATTCTGAAAATTGCCAACTGGTCAAGTGCCGGAAGGTCGCTATGCAACGTGGCAAAACTGATGACAGAAGGGAGACAAAAAATCTCTGGAAAATGAAACTCCTCCATTGTCCAGCCTGGAAGGTCAAAAATTGCCATTTTAAGATTGCTTGTGTTAACGGAGGCTTACCCACCCTAGGTGTCAGCCCTTCAGAGAGAACTACTGTAAATACTGCCATCTGTGATGTTCCTGGTGAAGGACTCTGCTGATGTAAAGGTTATTACTCATTTATAAACATATGGCTGTTGTAATCATTCGGCCCTCTATTCATAGTAGGATTTGTGTTTTGATGGAACTTGGTTTCAAAATGAAGATGTTTTTTCACTACTCAGCACGAAGGGGACATTATGTATTTAATTTATATTAATAAAAACAACAGCAACCAATGTGGCAAATTCTTAAATCAATAGATGTAACATTAAGAAAAAAATCCCATCAAAAGCAGTCAGTCTGAATGAGCACCACCCAGTGCAGTCTGAAGACAAATCTGCAGTGACTGTTAAAAAGATTGTGAACAAAAACCAGAGGATTCTGCTGTTCATCATTGTCCCAACTAAACAAAATAAAAAAAGCTAACAGAAAATATGTGCCTTTTTGTCATTATTTCAATTTTTAAAATCTAGAGAGATAAAATACTGAGATTTACAGTACTTAAGCTGACAGCATGTTTTCATGATACTGTGGTAGCAAAAGCTCTGAAAGTGTGTTTTCAAACTATGGATTTTATTGCCTGAGTGTGTGATGTGTGAATATTTGAGCATGTGCGTTTGTGCATATACATGCCTTTCAAATGAGCCCTTTAGATCTAAGATCCCATTTCCTCCATATAGTCAACAAAGACCATAAAACAATTTCTGTAGGAGCAAGAGTTCACGTAGAAGACCTGAAAGCTAAAAATTCCCACCAAACCAGTTCAGACACAATGCATAACTTACCTGTTGTCTGTCTGCTTCCAGAAGCAAAGGGACCAGTACATCTGACTTATTGTATATGTCTAGCTCAGGCTGAGATGAATTGCTTCCTAACTCCATTGACTTTGTGGAGAGTTTTTATTAGGCCCTTGATTAAGAGTTTGATGACAGTAGAGCCTGTGTTTGCATGGCTGTCTCTGATATTATGCACTCTGGGAAAAAAAGTTATTCACTGCTGCACTGAGATATCTTGCAGTAAACCACACCCCCATCCACAAGTAGGTATGGCTGGATTCCACATACCAAGACATCTCTCTCCATACTTTTCACCAGCAGATCAAATAAAGTAAGAATTACCAACAGATGATCCCATCTCTTGAGAAACATTTTTCCTGATGGGAGACTCATCTGACATGTTTTAGATAATGTCTAAAAAACCTCATCACTGATACTGCCTTGGATTACTCTAACATAATACTTTAACACCCAGCCCAGAGTTCATCATTAGTAATATTTATGTAATGCAGCTGCAAGGCTAAGCAGCAAGCTACATCATCTCAGCTGAATGAAGAGCAAGTTGCACTTTCTAGATCACAGCACTGTGATGTTTGTATTACATATGTTGGAATTCAATAATGAAAAAAAACCAAACCAAAAAACAAACCGAACAAACAATCAACTATGCTGGCTTTGGGATGTTTAAAAATAAGATTGGGGAATGAAGATGAAAATGTAATTCAGCATAAGGGAGTTCAAATTTTACGTTTAAATCAACTTAAACGTAATTTCTTTTTTTGGAATGCTGAGGCAGTTATTTTTATATGCAGTCTTAGGTTAGGACTAATACTTGAGCCCCTGGCATATAGTGAAAATCCACTGGAATCCATTGGAGAATCCTCATGTACATGAGAAAGCTTCAAATACAGAGAGCTGCGGTTTTTTTAATGTGACAGTGTACAAATATCCTTGATTTATGGCATCTGAACACCAAACTGCCATGGCTATTCCTGGAGATTTGTGGGACAGCATTTGCACTACAGCAGAGCTCCCTGCACTTTCTTGTAGCAGAACTAAACATATCAATGCAGTTAGAATTTTCAGTTTCTAACAGAGTAGGTAAAATTTCCAGGATGTGGATTTTTTTGAATGGTAACAAGTACTATGTTGATAAACTTCACCTGTACATGTTTATGATTTTCCTCTAATACATATCATTTAGTCTCTGAGCAAATGAGATTTCACCCTTGCTACATGGCTGGCAGAGGTATATTAATTATGGCTATTTGAGCAGTAAAGAATAGAAGCACAGAGAGGATAAATGACTTGGTAAAGCCAGAAATAGAATCAAGATTTCCTAAAACCCATTCCAGCACCTCAACCATGAACCCATTCCTGGGAAAAGATCAGGTAGTTTACCATACTTTTTTCTCCCCAATTTATTCCTTTAAATCACTGCAAAAGGTCTGTGGACGTTCTTGCTACAATTTAAATAGTAGCTTCATTCCGTTTAATTGAACCTGTTCCCAATAGGCTTGAGATAAATCAAAACATCTGTTCAATGAAGGTATAAGTTTTATTTTTAAACTCACTGTTCACCTATGATGATTACTCATGTTTTCTTGTCCTGAGACATGGGTCAGAAGTGAATTCTTCTGTGATCTGCTTCTCACACTTTGTAAAATTCAGAGATACTCAGATTTAGGGACTTCTGTTCAATTAATAATTACAAGCAGACCACTTATTGCTGATCTGCTTCTCTGTGAATTTCAGCAAAAAATGATGCTCCCCAAAGCTCAGAAAACTGTCCATTGTTTTAAAAAATATCATTCAAACTCATTGTTTAAGAGCTTTTAAAAAATAGCTCCAGAGACAGTTTCATCATGTCAAGGCACCGTGACTGGGTAAAATACCTGCAATACTTCTCTTACTTTCCTCCCCAAAAATTCTATAATAAACACTAGAAGTGAGTTTGCTGAGTCTGTACTTACAGGCGTAATCTCCTATTGACACATGCATAAATTACAAGGGGAGAAGCACTACCCAGTCAAAGTGTAACGCTCTATCAGTGAGATTTCTGGGATTTTTGAGCAGTGTACTCTGTATATGGCAACTGCTGGCTAGTGTTTGCCTATTCTTCACTTGCTTAAAGCCTCTGGTTTTGTCTTGAGGGTCCACGTAAGGTCAACTTCCCACCCCCCAACAGTGGCATAGAAAACTGCACTGAAGGTGGAAGAAAATGCCTCTCCTTACTGAGCAGCCAGTGTTGATAAAACAGCTCTCTGTTAGAATAGCTTTAAGGGCAAACAGTGAGGAGGTTTACTCATTCAAACAAAGTTAAGAGTGAGCAAATTCTCTTAAAGATGTACCTATGTCTGAGATCTTTGTTTCGTTTTCAGTTACTTGATAGAAAATAAGATAAAGCCAAAAGCAGGCTGCATTGAAAAAATCCTCTGTGCTCCTGAAAATATTTCCTTTGTGTTCAGGAGAGAAACATAAGAGAAGGCCACGTTAGCCAAACTAGTATTTATATTTTTTCTTCGAATAGCTAACAAACTCTTACAGCATTTTCCTTTTTGTTGGGGTTTTTTTGAGCCCTTGATTTTGCACTATTTCTGGAAAAGAACAAGCATAGGGAATGCACATATTTTGCAGTGTCTGATCTATTCGCTTTTATGTGCTTAGGGCTTAAGACAAAGCAATTAAAGGTGAGGCTGTGCGGTCTGTAAACACAAGACTGGTTATATCATAGAGATTTGCATATCATTCTGTCACCCACTTCCATTTGCTTGTCCTCTCCCAGAGCTTCAGATGGCATCTCCACAAGGACTTCCCCAAAAAACACATCCTCTGATAAAGTAGGACTGTGGGGTTTTCTTAGGGGTTGTCTGGCTTGGGGATGGGATTTGACTGGTTGGTCCAGTTTCAAATTTAGACAAGGGCCAAACTGGAAATTCAAGATGTCGTTAGGAGAGGACCACAAACGAGGAAGAAGTTGAGCCCGAAATGTGGGGGCAGCCCAGAACCGCCTTTGCCATGCTCACCAGGATCAAATAATGACTCAGAGCTCCCTGAAAGAGATGCAAGTCAGTAGCCTGCCCCACATAAAACACACCTCCTCCCACTTCCAGGGGTGCGTCCTTTGAAGTAGATGTCCTGAAATGCATGCATATGTTTCCAGGGATGTGGACAATGGGTTCACATGCAGCTTCTGTTTAAAGAGGAGGAAGAGAAATCCCCTGTGTCTCCTCCAGCTTCAGATTCAGTTGGTTTTACATTTTCTGCTCCTTGGAGGTGGAGGGATTGTCTTTGCTGCCCATAAGCAAATTGGCCTTATGGCCTTTTCCATAAGGTCAGGCTCACATCAAGGCTTTGCTTTTCTCCCAGGGCAGAGCCTACTCTAAGCTAACTCAGGAGGCAAGTGGTGCTCAGCAAAACCATGCTGCAGAGTGCTCATCCTGAGTCAAGCCTTCAAATGCATGGAAAGGTCTTATTAAACAGGCCTGTATGAAGGACTTTGGGGTGATCTCAGGGCTGGCAGGACAGCACCCTCCTCTGTGCTGTTCCCCAGTGGCTGACTGGCCACCTGCAGGGAATGGTCTCTGCTGCCCTTGCTCAAAAGCCAGCAAACCTGTGGTGATAGCCACAGCCTAAGAGATGTGCTCTGTGTGTGCGCCTGGGCTCACTCCGACTCTGCAGCTCCCCAGAGCATTTCCATGGACAGGTCCTGCACCGTGTGCTGCTCCTCTTGTATGAAGCAATCTTCAATAAAGCCCTTCCACAACACTACTGCTTTGCTGGACCAGCTCTCCCATGGCAAAAAACCACACCATTACCTTTCCAGTGTATATTCTTGATTTAACAGGCTGGTTTGGGACATGCCTATTTTTTTTATTCCCTTCCTCTGAGCTCCTTACCTTCCATGGTGAGCAGCTCAGACCTGTTCAGTGAGAGCAGGACCATAGCAGAAAAGGGAGCTCAGACCGAGTACTTCACCTTCTCAAGAGCTATGAGCTCACTCGCAGAGATAGAGCACTTAAAATGAATTAGTGTATTCCAACACAGCAAAAGCTATAAATAGAGTGCTTATAAATAAACCAGTTTTGTCCCTCGCTCAGGCACCAATTCAGCAGTCTCTCCCTCCGTGTCTAACACAAGTGCGCACTTACTGACTGCAATGGGGTAAGGCACGTGTTTTCAATTAGGCATATTTTGCTAAATGTAAGCCATAATGCTAAATCTATCCAGGTACCAACACTTCTTGCCTGTTAAATCAATAGTTCTTAGGAGCCTAGCCCCCTTCCCCCCTTCCATGAATCCAGATCTTACATTTTAAGCCAACTTCAGTGTTTTATGAATGAGAGGTAAATATTTCCTCTTTCAAATGTTTCTGTTTGCTGTTCCTAAGTGACTACTCTTCCTTGCATAAGGGAGCTTCTATTTGCATAGGACATCTTTCTTATTCCAACACATAAGCAGCCTCCTTATGTTGTGAAAGACAAAACATCACAACTGTTACAAACCTTCTAAAACAAGGTTTAATTTGAAAGCAAGCACATACAGTTATTACATGTAAGCAACTCTAAACAGACAGTGCTATCCTATTGAACACATTTTGATAGGCCAAGACAAAAAAGCCATGAACCTTTCAGAGATGCGCATTTCTGGATTGGCAAGAAGAGCTAGAATATGGGGCTCGAACACATCTTCTTGGTCAAACATCTTGAGGACAGTGGTGACATACTCCAGGAAGTGGTCAAACATTTGATATTATCACATGCAAACAAGGGTACAGGTTCATGCCACCACTTCACACCAAGTATGCACAGACTGAAAATAGCCACCAGCCATGATTATGCAGAGATGTTAAGATGCTAGAATCAATCTCTCTGAGCCTATAAGCATTTTTTTATACAGCTGACTAGAAGACCTCAGTGACTCAAGCAGGGAGCCTGGTGTAAGTGGACAGGGTTTGCACCACAGTTTCTGTTCTAACATACCAGTTCTGCCAGCAGTATCTGATTTTGTAGTTCAAGCCTAGCTTGAAAGCTTATACTGACACACAGAAATACCTTAGGTAATGAATTAGCTTAAATACAGCTGTTATTTACCTGCAAATTGCAAACATGGTTTTACCCTTGCCATGTTTGCTAGCTTAAGAAATGCCATGCGGGTATGTGAGATGCCTCTGAGCACCTACCATCAGTTCACCGGCCCCTCTGGTAAGTCTCGCTGAATCTTTACCCATTTTCTCCTTGGCTGCTCTTTACACCGGAGTGCAAAGCTTTTTTTTTTGCAGAAGGGGTGTGTGCTCCTGCTTGCTGCCCTGTGTGAGGTTTAGTTTCTTTAAATTTAGTTGCCAGATCATTTTCCTCGCTTATTTTCACATGCTTTTTCTACATGCACCAAAAATACAGTCATCAGTGCTTTATTTTGTTTTCAAATACAGCAGCTAGTTTCAGAATAAGCTGGCATAAGCAAGTGAAAAATCTACCACATTTACATCAGCTGAGCAGCAGGCCTAGAGGCTGAAGGCAAAGCAATGTCCAACACCAAGATAAGATACTGGCTTTTGAAATGTTTTTTTTTACCCAACCTTGAAAGCTAGATGTCCTAGTTGAACTGTAGCACTAGAAAGAATTTTGTTGGTTAAATAATTCTGGCATAAATGATGCTATACATTAGGCTTAATGATGAGGCTTTATATACTATGAAGTCACGCATTTAAAAAAATTCACTTCCCCTACTGAGATGACAAAATATGTTGATATTCAGGTTGCAGAGTAAGACCTTTGCCAGGGCAAGTGAAGCAAATTCTATATTATTTCAGTCTTTTTAAATGGCAGAGTTCCTTGTATTTGTACACAGTGTAGGAATGATTGCAGTATCACATGGGCTGCCACATGAACACTGTTGGACTTTTCCAACCTGTCTCAGAAACTTCCTGAGTTTGCCACCAAACCTTTAAGCACAAAAATTTTGGTTGAGCCCTCATGTCTTCTGTAGGGACTGAAGGAGCCATTAGGTTCGACCGTGCCCCCCACCATGCAAAATCAAGCTCATTTCTTGCAGGTAATGCTGAAGGTGGTTCCTGTCTCTTGTTAAAAAGTGGGTCAGAAAACACTTCTGGGCTGTTCACACCTGTGAGTCACTTCAGAAAAATTCAGTCTGCAACAATGGCAGAAAGTGTTTCACACCCTCAGAGTCCATGCTGATGGTGTCTCAGGATCTTGTTCTGTGTTCATGTTCCTTTAAGAATATTATCTTCTTGTTTCTCCTCAACAGGCAAATAATTTCTTCATGTAACTTTAATTCTTTTTTCTTTTTTTTTTTTTTAAGGAAAATGGTAAGAACATTGAAAACAGTAGAACATTGCATTTTATTTTGGTCAATGCTAGGAAATCTTATGCTTTAAAAAAAATTTATAGTATCTTCCAGCCATTGTGTCTGGAGATGCTAAAATAATCTGCCAGTGTCACCTGGACCTTAAGAACAAACACATTCATCTTGAAAGAAGACAGATTAAAATAAAGGTCCGAACTCTACTCCCACAGAAATTTACCCAGCAGAAATATTTCTAAGGCACCAAACAAACCCTGCAGTGGCTGAGTCCTCAAATATTCTGTATTAAGTACTGTCTCTGGAGAGGTGCTTAAAAATTCATAGTACAGTGTATCTATTGATGTATTTAACGGAACTCTGGAGTAAGGAAGTAGAACTCTCCACCACTGTCAAGATAACACTGCCAAATTTTCCTTTGGATCTGTACACCTACAGATGAAAACCTGAGTTCCCTTGGGGCCCAGATATTATAGTTGGAGCTGACAGCTTGGATCTCTATTGTGAGAAATTATTCATGATATTAGCAGTTCTTTCCTCTTAAGGTAAGCATGTGAAATATTACATCTTCACTCAGATTTCCTGCAATAACCTGATATATAACTCAATATTAGGAGACATTCATCAGCAAGAACAAGCGTGTAAGCGTTAGCACGGCGGTATAATATAACAAAACTCGATACCAGGATGTCGCTGTTGAAGTGAACTTGCAAAGAATAGCAACTATATAGACATTACATCAAGTCGGGAGCCTTTTAAGGCAGGCAGCTAGATACATGCACTGTGAGGCTTTCTCACTATATATCAAGCCTTTCCTCTGCATGAGAGGAGCTCAGCTTCACAGTAGAACCGCACTCTCTACTGCACTGTGAAAATATTTGCCCTTTTTATCTGTTACTCTAGTTTAACACTGTCAACTATTTGTTGAATATATGGGAGTAAGCTGTGTGTTGCTATTGAAATGCTCCATCTGAAAACTCTGATATCAGACATGCAAGATACAAGAGGGAGGTTAAGCCCTGCTTTGGAATGGGGCAAAGCCCTCCACTGAGTGTAGCTCCTTGGTGCATGGTTTTCTGCTTATGTGACTCCCAGTTCAGAATTGTATCATTTGGGAGCAGTGAGGCACAGGGAGTGGAAACACGCCAGGGATGTACAATATCCATACCTAAATGAAAGCAAATTTAAGTCATAAGGGAGTGTCTGCTTAAAAAAATGCAAATTAATTCAACTGGCATTATTCTTTAATTTGACCAGCACCTGAACATGCATAAAATGTTCTGAATCTTGTGGATTTTTGCCAGTTCCACATTCTTGATGTTAAACCCCACTTTCCCCTGAGCAAATAGACAAGGATGCAGTTAATAATTTGATTTCATAACTTTTGTTTCAGGTTTCACTGTGTAATTATCTTGCAGAGATCAGGCCCCCTGCTCACTCAGGCCCAAGTTATGCAGACTTTGAAAGAGCAGTAAAGGCTGAGCGCAAACCCTTCTAACTTCAGCATCTGAGTGATCCTGTTGTCCTTCTGAAAAGGTGATTGAGTTTTAAAAGCAAGTACTATCCTGTGGTCTATACGATTTTAAGTAACTATAGGTACACATAACAAGTAGCTGTAAAATCCCAACAAATGAAGCATCTTTTTCCACCCAAAGCTGAACAGTTCTACAGTGTCATTTAATTTATATTTTTCCAGATGTGCCTGATAGAAAGGTACGAAAGGTATAGTCTGTATCTGTTTTTCTCGAACACAGCAGTCCCTGAATTACCCAAGCAAGTTTAAAGTCTCAAGAGGTCACGCATGCAGAACAGTTCAACCTGAATTAGCCCAAGGCTTCTCAGCACCACCTGTAAAATCAAATATAGCTGGACTGACGACATGGGGCAGGAGCACAATGGAGGGAGGGATGCTTTTGTCTCAGAAATAATGGTAGAGAAGTTGTGGATGAACCAGGGATGGGAGGACATCTGGGCTTGTTGATCTGTAGAGGTGGAAGGAGATGGGGTAGTTGTCCCTGCTGCTTCCTAAGAGTGATCTTCCCCTGTCCCAGTAGGAGGACTGCTATGGCCAAAGCCCCCATCCTGCCAGCAGCAGCAGAATCCAGGCTAGCTCTCTGGGACCCTGGCATAAGCAAAGTGGGCAATGGGGCTCTGGCAGCACTTGTCAGCCTGGCCATGGGAAAATGGGTACTTCGCTGACCCCAGATGAATTCACAGTACTGGTCTGAAGTGAGTAACATTTTTTCTCTTTTTTTTTTCACAAAATTACAAATGGAAAGATTAAAGAAATTCCTTGTGACTTATCTTGTGGCGAGTGGCAACAATAAAATGTGCACTTCCTGCCTGAAAGCCATGCTTTTACCCATAAGGCCACCCTTGCGTCCCACTGACATAGCTGAAGAATTACATTGAATGAGTCACCAGTGACTATTTATATTTGAGAGCTTAGAGCACATGCTGTTAACTAGAACACAGAAGTTACGCTGAGCTGCTGCATAGAACAACTTGCGGATGGATGCCCAGGGAAGGTCTCACTTGCATTTCCAATCCATCCTCCCACTCTGTCTTTGTCATAGGGCAACAAGTAGCACAGTGGCATTTTTATGCATTGTTTTTTTCCTCACCCACTCTGATTTCCGCCTCCAATTTGACCTTTTGTCTGCCACAGATGTCCACGGGAAAGCCAACTGGGATGCCAGCACCACGTAAGAGTGGTCTCCAAGACACTTTTCTATGTCTTTTCTACTACATCTCAAAGATACAAAGAGGACAGAAGAAATGTTTTGCGTGGTCCATTGTGTACAGAAAGGTCCCATAGATTCATGTAACATTATGGTCTACAAAGAATGAATCTGGCAAAATATGTTTTTGTTCTTCATACAACATATAATGTAACACAACCTCATTAAGTAGTTTAAACAAGAATATGACAAGCATGTTCATATACATATGTACATTCACACATATTTCCATGGACAAGACATTCAAGTAGTGTAAACATGCATAATATTCTGTAATATCCATCCACTGGCAAAGCAGCCCTCTCCCAGTATGGAATTTACTATGGACTATGCATATTAGGTTAAAAAGTCCAGATTCAAATGGAAAAAAAAAAAAAATGGAGCATTATGTCTAAAACTATAATAAGTCTATGATCGATTATTAAGGTATGTTTAATAAATGGCAATTCAGTTGTTAGAGTCCAACAGGTTTCATGTAACCAGAGCTCACAAACACCTATTACATTTCCTTTTGATGTGCTTATAACCGTCTATAATAATTATGTATGTAACATATTAATAAATCCACCGCCTCTATATTAAATCTCTCTGAACCTTTCCTAAATGGCACCTTAATACAAAGAGTGAAAAAGGTACTCCGTTATGGAAATAGATCCCAAAAGTGAGAAACATCTAATGCTAACAATTTAAAGTGCATGTGAGACAACTACAGTATTTTGCTAGCTGTGTGCAGCTCTGAGCACAAAACATATTCTAATCAAAACTGGGGAGAAAAAAAAGCCTAAATGCTGCCGAATTATATGCCAAATACATCACCATATATGCCTATTAATAGGTAACACATATTTGTTCTTTTGAAGAAATTATCTTTTCTAGATTTTTTATTTCAAAACTAATAATGAAAACATAAATGTAAATGTGTATTTCTAAATGTAAGACAAGAATTAGGCCAATTCTTACTCTTCACTGCAGCCATGATCCTAAAAGTGAAATTTGAGCACTTTGTTGAAAAAACACAGTACTATCTTAGGGAGAAGTTTGCATGACAGTAGCCATACTGCTTTAATAAAATGCAAGTTTTGCCTCTCCCACACGCAGATATGTTCCCATAGACTTCAGTGGCCAGAAGCTCTAGCATAATCTGAGTATTTTAAAAAGGAAAAAGAAAAAAAGAGATGGATTAATGCAAAAGACACTTTTGCATGGGTTTGCATACTGGATTGTCTGCAAAAGCATTTCACAACCTTTCTTAGTCCCTGACTAGGGAAAAGAAGGAGGCATTTTCATTTTTCTGAGATGCGTTTATACTGTGAAATCCTGTCTAAGGATCATCTAAGCTTGACTGTTTAATCAGTTCTTTAAAACAATGCAAATGGACAGCAAAGTTATTTTGATCCACCACTACAGGCTGAAAGGCCTTGGCTGAGATTTCATACCAGACAATAGAAGAAAGACTGCAAAGAGATAACAAGGAAAACACGATTAAATCACAGAAGTGACATAAAATCAATAGAAGCAGGCAAGGATCAATAATCCTTTGCTCTGAGTAACAGTCAGTAGCGCTTGTACTCATTTTCAGATTTTTCCAAGATTATTTCCTGTTTGATTTGTGTAGACAGAGGCTTTCTTTACAATATTGCTGGTTTAGCATTTTTATTAAGATTATTCTTTTGTAGGTATTTATTGCCTAATTCATTAGCTATGTTGGCTTCATTGTTCTGGCTTATAAAAGAGCCTATGACTAATCACAAAATAGCAATGTATAGCAATTATTTAAGAAAAGTTTATGTGAATTTATAGCCATAGTAAAGAGGATTTTTTCAGCCTTTTGTACCTGTATAGCAGGTTTCATCTAGATCTTCATTTAGTGTGCCAGCTCACAATATTTGTTACTAAAACTCCAGAAGGCAGTGACTATTCATTACATCGAGACATTCTAAAACAGAGTAACTGAAAGAGGGAGTTTCACTGCCATGGAGTCAGAAGGATCTATTGCATTTATGCTGGGGTAAAAGAGGAAGAGCATCAGACAAATCGCATTTTGCAAATTGCCTGAGTTGTACAAACACATCACAAATAAATGTTGAAGCTTATTTCTCAAGCTTTCTGAAAAATGCCTGTTACAAACCAGCCCAAGTTCCAGCAGAAACAGCAGCACAGATGCAGACCCATAATACCACTAATTCATCCCATGGTGGATCAAGAAGAGATCCAGTATGTATGGTGCTAGTCCTGGGTTAATAATTAACAAAATGCTACACGTCAGCTCCTGAGGGCTGTTTGTGTACCTGATTATCACTGGGTCTAAGGATGTAACTGCCTCATACGTTCCCTGCACTTTGGTGTTGCTGCAAAGTCTGAAGGTGGTTCCCCAAAATTCACAGACCTCAAGCTGCACTAGCTTGCCCATTGATGTCAGTTTTCATAACTATCCTCTGTGGAGCTATCCTACTGTAAAACAGCTATAAGTGTTTAAAAATTGCCAGTCAAACTACAGAAAACATAAGTCTGGCTTGCAAACCTCAGCAGGTTAGGAAAAAGTTATTTTTCTTTGCAATCTGATGCTTGTACTGGTAGGCTTCATTTCGTCTAATTTCCCTTTACATCATGAAAGTTTCTTTGTTCTTCATGAAGGAAGGAAAAGACAAAGTTCTTACCTAGATGACTCTTCTAGCTGATATTTAAAACACCACCAAATCCCAGTACAGTTGACCTAAATCTTAATATTTTGATCACAGTAGGGCAGGAGTTTGTCCCAAAGACTTGGTAAAGACCATGACAGTTGGTAACATCAAGATGCTTTACATCCTAGGAGAATTTTAGCTCTTACATTTAAATCCTGTGAAGAGCCCCCTCGGTTCATTTTGACAGCGCTCTCACATCATAGGAAAGGGCTTCACTTCAGTTACAGCAGTATGAAGTTGGAAAAACAACATGGCAAAAAAGGGCCCCCAAAAGGAGTGAGGGGTACAGAGGTATTATTTCCAGGTATATCTTACCTGTAATCATCTACTAACTCCTGCTGTTCTTTCTCTCAGGTGTTTAGATTTTAACTGCTTTTAAATATACCTGATTGATGACAGTTTAACAATAAACTTATTTAAATTACAATGTAATGGAGCTCTTCACAATCTGGCCTTGAGCCTTGATCCTCTGGCTACATTAAACAGAAGGTCAGTCAAAAGAGCCCACTCTGAATTTTCTGGAGGAGGCAGGAATTTAGAAACTAAGATATTGGAAGGGTAAGCAGAAAAGAAAAGTCCTGACAACTCTGCAGACGGGTATGAGGGTCAAACAACTGTTTATCCCTAAGTACAAGAAATAGGAAACCTTAACAACACAGTTTACATATGCTCTGAGTAGCTTCTACCTAGAGGAGAGTGTAGCAGCCGTAGATCCTTCCTGGCTCAGGGATCATCAGTAGAGGAAAAAAAGACAAAAATCAGCTGAACTGTTTGATCACCAAAATGCCTTACATGTTGTGAAGAAAACAACTAGAATAAAGCTGAGGTGGTAGGACTTTCACCTGTGTGCTAGTGCTGCCTATTTTAGGTACTAATGATGTCCTTAAGGAAATTCACATTTCTGCATGTGCATAAGACTCTAAAAATCCTTGAATACTCATCAGTAAATGGTCAATATCCAAGTACACACTAGTTGATCTGAGTGCCTTAGTACATGAAGTAGGTACCAGAATTATACAAAGCAATATTATCATTAAAAAAAAAAAAAAAAACCAAAAATACCCAAGAAAAACACCACCTCAATTCAAAATATTCATACTCAGTAGGATATGGTTCATTATAGACAAGTATGTTATTATCAACCCAAGCTAGTGAAAAACATCTTGCTAGGTCTTGTAATCGTCTCATGACATTTCTTCTGAAGCCCATGTCCAGTGCTAGATATCATCCAGACAAAGTGAATAGGAGACATGAACAACTGCCAGATTTTGTTCTTTGGAAGCTACCTAAAAAAAAGAGCAGAATTTGCCAAGGCCCAGGGGAGTTAAGCAGACATTAGCTTCATATATCCTCCACATTCAAGCCTATTCTTCTAGATATTAAAATGGTCTTTGAGAATGGATGATATAAATATGCTAACAGGGAAGACTTAATACCACACCTATATTATAGTCAGGGATACACTTTTAAAAACATGATTTCTTGTCTTTCATTTGTTTATACAGTAAATAAAGTGTAAGAAGTATATACATATTTTGGGAGCATATACAATTTCTTCTACTGGTCCTCTAAAAACGAGTGGAAAGAGACACAGCTCCAGCATATCCACTGTTTAGACAGGACATTGGTATTTGGCAAGAGTGTATCAAAATAGACCAACCTGTGTGAAATCCCTATTGCAAGAGAAAATGTAGAAGAAATATGAGATTTAAGCAGTAGATGGCTCATGGAAAAGCTCAGCCTCTTGTGTCTTTTTGGTCTCTTTCCATATCAGAAATGTCCATGTGCCCTAGCCATAGCATTTCACAAACTGCTGTAACTACCAGGGTTAAACATTTAGTCCTGTAGATGACAAGGCTAGAATAATGCTGGGCAAACAATATGGGACTGGATAGTGACAGGGCTCCTATCAAGACTAACATGCAAGGATGCGCTAGCAAGAAGTTAAGCAAAATTCAAATTCAGCCTGCCTAACTACCCCTCTCACATGTAGCCCTCCCCATCGGCAACAAAAGTCTTCAGTGACTTTGCTTTTTTTTTTTGGTGGTTGATGATGGGTTTTCTCTAAAGACTCAGAAAATTCTATATTTCATTTGTGAAGCATGTAACAAAAAACATATGGTTATATAATGAGCTGTATAGCAGCAGTTTTTCACTGACAGCGAAACAATTCTTGAACAGTACAGATTCATACACCTTCATATCAGCCATAGTGGTATGACAGTGTAACACATACATACACCTATGCGTGCATATACAAACACAAAGGTTTAAATGGCATTCCTGGACTGTCTGCACCTGCTTGCACTGCTTACACCTTGCAAATTCAACCCAAAATTGTTTATATGTTGGCCAATGCAATCACATAATGACATATTCAGGAGCCTTTTGAGGTAATATTTTTCATGCATAGACAGTAACATTTCAGGCTAATGCCATAGTGGGAAATACTACTAACTGACAGAAATGGAAATACAATATTTGAGGAAACCAGTTTGGAGAATGTTAGAAAAGAAGGAGACTTTTTCACTGTGATACCAAATAAAGTTATTTTCCTCTTCACAAACCTACAGGATTTACATTACTTCTTCAGGAAGGAGCGCTCGGGAGCACCCCAGGTTGTTCTGCTGGTCCACAATTCTTCTGACAAAACAGGCGAAGCAGATCTCTTTCTCTCAGCTAAGCACACATAGGTGTATAAATAATGAAAGAAGAAACCTGTAGCTGTTCAAGAGTAGTAAAGCAGCGTATTTCTAAAATTCTCCTCCTGGAAAAATCTGCAGAAAACATGGATTTCTAGAAGTTTCCTTTGCCTTGTAGTATGAAAAAATAAAAATAAACCCACTGTCTATTGATTTTTTTTTTCAAAATACCACATTTTAGTCCTTTATATCTTTCTGTGATAAACAGACACTGCCTTCAAGCTGAAAGTTTTCTTTTAATTAGTTTTTAATTGCAATCAGTTTATAGTACAACTATATATAATCCCATAAATCATCATTAAAATGCCTCCAGTCATGAAATGATGACCAGAACAATAATCACAAAAGTGAGCGATTTACACTCCAACCGAGACAATAGTGCAACAAAGCAAATGTTTGCAGTCTTCAGGAATATCAATGTCATTTATAAAGTATGAGCAATAAAATCAATACTGTTGATATTAATCAGTATCTGGGTGGACCTTGTTCTTGGACTTAAGATAGGCTTTCTGATAAGATAGTTAGCTATGGCTATTCCTTTTTAGTAAATAAAAATGTATTTCCTTAAAGATACAACTTTCCAGCTATAATAACATGCCAGTATGCTGATGATTTATAAACATATTATAAAATAGAGCAATGTAACAGATGTGGAAATAAAATAATCAGCCTTCCACCTCTGTGTTACATTAGGTCAAACCTCTCATTTGCCTGTAATGACAATAAGGAATAAATAAATACCCCAGTACCTAATGAGGAGGGTGAGGCTGGCTATTCTCAAGTATGTGCTTTGCATCGCAATCAATGATGTGTACTGAGGGAGCTAAATGACACATTTAACCGCTCACTATTTATAGGACATGAGGAGGATGTCTGTTCCAGAGACTCTTACCTAGGCTGAACTAGAAAGGCACTTATAAAATTGAATCTGCTGCTCAGAGCTTGGACTCTGCTGTAAATTACAATCTATAGTTCTGCCTAACTGCTGAGCCATGATGAGCTCACTGCTAGAATCCTCGCTGAGGCCGAGGTTTCAGTTTGCGTTTTATGCAACTATCCTTCTGTGTCAGAGGTATACAAGAAATAATAATTAGGAGGCAGAGAAACACATCACAGGAAGAAAGAATTTTGCAAAAGCAGCTTCTGAAAGGATGTATTACTTCGTCTTTACAACACAGTCCTGGCTCAGCAGTCCTGCTGCAGTCTTACCGTAATGTTGGCAGAATTAATCCAAACTTGTACCAGCATTTTAAAGAAAAGAGAGAAACTGAGTCCTTTGCAGGTCACAATCTTTTCCTCTGTTTTCCCTCTCATTTGTACCTCTTTTATGGGGCTCCATCACACTGTGGCATTTGCAGGTCACAGTAGCATTCGCTGGGTGTAACACTTATTTAAGCTTATCTACAGAAAAGAACCTGGCAATGATCTACCTGGAGTTCTTTTACTGCTGGAGATGATCCAGGTTTTCCTTTCCTTCCTTATCCCCAGCTTCTCATCACATGAAGCAAATACTAAACCTACCTTGCTAAGCCTGTATTTTGCAGGAAGGGGACTGATGGTCCAAGGTCAACAGAACATAACTTCCTTCAAAACAATGGAATTATTTGGGCTTTTACATTGATTACAGAGAGCAGGTTTTGATCCCCCAACCAGCACTGGAAATAAATCAGAACCATTCATCTGTACAGCGAGACACACAGCACACCAGGTAATACAGCTGGTTAACAAGCTGCAGCAAATTATACAGGTTTGCATTATTGCTGTTAAAACTGATCAGAGAATGGTTTGTTCAATTCAGTTCAGTTCAAAGTCTCACAGTGGTGCTTGCATGCTTCCTACCTTTTGATTAAAGTCACAAAGAATTACCCCCATTGTGCAGAGACTAGTAAAGTAAAACTGAAATACTGAAAACATTTTGTCTGCCAAGCACAAATAAGTGTTAAACTGGCAGAGCTTGGAGCCTGCCAGAACCTCATGATTTCAGTACTTGTATTTGTCCAATAAAAATGATTCTGAACATTTTAGATCTCAACACAGCAACTCGCAGCATAAAAATAGAATGCTTTGGGATATCAGTTTTGCAGGCACACATGCACTTTCATGGAAACTAGCTAGATTCAGCAGGGACTGCTCCTGTAAAAAGTTCATGCTCATCTGAGTTCAGCAATCCAGAACACAGCCTGCTAATGCAGTGGTCTCAGAAGCAAGAACTTCGTCTGGTCTCACCCCACCAAAATGGAAAATACTGTAGATCTGGAGAACCACTGATTCGAAGTGTGAGTTGGTCTGAATGATTTAGAAAGAAATGAGACAGGTCAGCCTTTTTTATTGACATACCCTCAGAAATATAAAATCTTGATACAGGGCACGTGTACATCTATATACACAGGTACACACACATGCGTAATACTTTTTATAACCCTAGAGGTACTTCAGTAGTCATGTGTCCAAAGTCCTTCCAAGACAGAAAGTCTTACAGACAGATAGATTTATTGTCATTGTTGTTGTTTCTCTGAAGACAAATACATACTTATCTTGTACCACATTTTCCTCTGTACACGAGTGAAGTCTTAGGCAGGAAAGGTGATCAAAAATAGTGCAGAAGATCAAAAGGGCAAGAAGTTATAATCCAGCTGGAAAGTTAGTTATGACAAATCTAGCACTATATCCATGAGCTGGCAGGAAAAAGACCTTGGAAGACTCTCCACCACATATACTTTCTCTTGAATAATTCTGCAACAGGAACTCTGCTATCTCAGTGAGATTAACAGGTTTCTTCTTAGCTCCCCCTAGTGAACCCAGTGACTGGCTCCTGCTTCTTCCCACTGAGATACCCTCAGCCTAGGCCAGGATTTACAAACTGGTGTTTCCCTTTAGTGCAGATAATCCTTCCATGTAGACATGGACATTATATCTTTTTTCATGAGTCACTGATCAAAAAAGATGAGGCCTTTGGAAATTAAAGGTAGGATCTCATCTCTAGCTATAGTCCATGAGAAGTGAAACATTTACTCTAAACCAGCTGTCTGGACTCCACCCGTAGTCAGCATAGAGAGACACAAATACCTCCAGAAGGCCATTCATTGCACTCTATCCCTTTTCACTTGTAATAGGGTGACCCTATGCAACCCATTTAGATTAGACACCTAAGCATCAAGAGGATGACACTTGTAGGTGAGAGGAATCCCTTGTGATCTGATTTCTCAGTCTTGACAGTATCTTCAAGACCTCATCATACCTGCCTGTTTGAAAATTTATGTATTTGATCTGGCAGGTTGAAACCTGGTCTTTCTGTTACTCTTCTTGCTAAAACATGTCCTTCTCCAACAAAGTTTATTCCTAGTCTCCATCTAGAATCATTAATTATTTGATTGAACAAAGCAGAAGCAGACAAGCGTTCTGAGAATGATGAGCCCAGCACCATCACAAGAGAGGCAGTAGAGTACCCACATCTCTTTCCGATGGAAAAAAACTTGTGGATTAAAACACAGATCATTTGAGTCCAGTGCAAGTTCAGACAGTGTTTGAACCATTGACGCAGAAGCATAAATCTCCAAGAACTAAGCAAATAGTTGTTGAGATGAGTTCATTCTTTCTTCGTCTGTGAAGTATCCAGAGGAAAACATTTTCTGGAATATCTCCTCGCTTTCATAGATTAGTTTTCTACATGTACCTAATAGACTATTCATAAAAAAACTTCACTCTGAGAATTGAAACAAACTGATTATTAAAGATTGCAATGCAGCAGCACCCAAAGGCACTGACCGAAACTGAGGCACCATTGAGCGAGGGGGTGTGTAAGTACCTTGGGGCCAGACTCATGTACTTTTGCTCCCATTGGGTAGTCCTAAGTAGTCTCATGGAAGCCAATGGGATTGCTCAAGGAGTATGTTACTCAATGGGAATAGATGTACCAAGATTTGGTTTACCCTGAGGATCTTGCAAGACTAAAGAATATGGGTTAAATATTTGGTGCCATTAAAGACAGAAGCAAAGAAAACAAAACAAAACAATTAATTTCAAAGAGCAATATTTCACCCGAAGAATAGACGAAGAGAAGAGGACACGTCATCTGCATGATGCAGTCAAAATGACAGCAAGCACTGCTTGGCTACATGTTTCTCATTCCCAAGGATAAAAACACAGAAACATACATTTGTGGAGAGACAAGTAATCAAAATGTCTACAAATATCATTAGTAGCATATATATATATATATGCACATTTTTATCTCCATTGCACACTTCTCCTTTAGTTTGCTTTTTAATTTGAAAATATGAATGAGTACTGTCTGGTTAGGGCACATGGCATGGCATTACTCCTCTTTCCTGATGGCATAAACCTTCCCATAGCCAGAAACGGTCTTGACCAAAATACTTTTCCTGTTGGAAACCTCCAGTTAGCTGAAAACAGTATTTGTAAAAATATCACACTCATTTAGTGATGACACAAGCCCAGAGCAGAGGTCCTGATCAAAATAAAATGTGTGTGTGTATATGAGAAAAAGAGACTAAAAGTCTTATTAACCTAATGGCTACGACATAATGAGTGCTTATTAAAAAAAAAATAAAAAATAGGATACTGTCCCCATGGTGCTGAATTATTTATACAAATGATCAAGTTCTCACAGGAAAGATGCAGAAAATTCACTCCCCAGACAGCTTGGTGGTTAGAATACACACTGGAAATATGGAAGACCCAACCTTTGGTCTCTGCTCACCAGTAAGCAAAGCAAGGACTTCCTGTAGTCTTCTGCACCCCAAGTGTAATCAGAGACTGCTGTCAAGTTTGCTTTTTGGGTCTTTTTTGGTGAAAAGTCTGCTGGCTTTTGCTTTCATCCTGATGTGTCTTTTAAAGTCCTCTTCATTCTTTATGGTGGGAAAAATTCAGGCCAAGTTCTGCCACTGAGGACTCACATCATTCAGAGATTTGGGGTGACATCTGTTAGGGTAGCCAGTAGAAAAGCAAAGTTACTGAATTTTGGGAGCAAATCATGCCACTCTTAGTGTCACTCCTTTTAGAAAAACCAGCTCTAAACTCAACTATGTAATGACAATTTCCTCATTTAAACCTTCAGCAGGGCAGGTAGGAGCAGGGCCTGGGAGTGAGCAATACCCACTCTGGGTCATGGGGTGGGGAAAGGACAGGAGCGCACTACTCCAGGAAATACCTGGAAATGCTGGGGCTCCTTTGAATATGAGAACTGTCTGATTGCACCATCTCACCTGCCAAAAACCACCCTGACTCTCAAACTGAATGATGCAAGTTTCTGTGCGAGTGCTACGAAGGTACCCTCTAATCCTTGCTGGTGTTAAGTGCCTTCATGTCAGGATTCTTAAAAGAAGTTACCTGAATATTACCATTTTAACAGCATTCTGTCTCATATGAAATATAGCACTCACAAGGGAAGTAGCCAGGTGTGGGGAAAACACAGCTGTCCACAAGGATTTCTGTATAAAATCTCCTTCACTGAAAATCAACCAAGTATTTGTGGGTAAACACAAAAGGGACACACTGCATATACTATACATAGCTCTTCTTCTATTTTGAATCTTCCTGGGTTTTGCAGCATTCACCCAAAGTTCTGCAGGTCATTAAGAAGATAAAGGTATGTGACCTTTGATTGCCAAGCAGCTGGGGACAAGCTGGGAGAGAGATGCAGATTTTAACTCCATGTGTATATGTTTACATCCACACATGTTACACAGCAAAATCTTCCAGGGTTTGCAAAGTTTGGCTTTATTATAAAAAAAGAATTTCAGTAAATGGTAGTATAAAAATGATAACAGATTTTGATTTATAAGCTGGGAAGTTACTGGAAACATTAATCAGGAACACAGTAAGGGAACACCTAGAAAGCTACTGTTTAATTAAAGATAGTCGACATAACTACAGAGAAATACTGTGTAAGCAAATCAGAATTCTTGACTTTTGGATATAGTGCTGTGCAAGAACATAAAACATCATATGTAAGTATTGGTTGAAGGGCAAGTCACTTTGCTGAAAAAGAACTGGCCTATAGATTAAGTCCATGTAAAATTGGGCCAGGATAGGAATGCAAAACTCAAAAGGGTTGTTACGTGGATGAGAGTTGCTTATACAGGTATGCCAGTGATCTCAGAGAATCAGCAAACCAAGTCAGACTGTACCTGCTTGGAAAGATGGTCATTAAAAAGTGCTCCAAACCTGGGATGAACTTCTGTCATTAAAAGCATGAGATGAATGAGACTGAATGCTATGGAGGATATATGCTAGAAGCTAATACTAAGGACAAGAAAGAATTATTAAATAAAAATGCATTTTTTTCATGTTGGTCTAACTCTTCGTTTTCGGTATGGGTGAATGTTAGCACTGCCTTCTGTGGCAGCAGCTGTTGCAGCAATGCCATGTTAGACAAAGAACAATCATTTTGCTGTAGTGGTTGGTGGCTCCAGAGTGAAGTTTAAAGACAGAATTCTGCAGGAAACTGGATAATACTAAAATTAAAAATAATAAATGAAAAAGAAATCCACATGACTCCAAGACTGCAAAGCAAAGGAGACAGGTTTCAGACAGAGCAACAATCTACAGTAGAAGTTCTAGACATTTAAGGATATGTCAGACACAGATACAGTAGTGGATGGTAAAGTCCCAAATCAAAAGGAATATTGTCACTTCTACCACTGTGCACTTGAGTTACAGTAACATCCTTTCCTTGCTGTATTTGTTTAAATAACAAGGTAGAGAGTTGATTGTGGTTTCACATTTAAACATAGCTCAAAAAAATGGGGCCATGGTTTCATTGTTTGTTTTCTACTTGTCATTATAAGAGAAATAATAATAAATGTTCAGTTAGTTGTAAAAGGATTCAGAGAAAGAGAAGCAATCAAGGGCACTCAGACCAATACTTAGATTCAGGAAGTTCATCTGCATCAACATGATCAGAGAGGACTGTTTACTTTCATTATAAAGGAAAGTACATAGTGGCACATGAGGGGGCTGATTCTACGTCTTTTAAACTGGCAAAATTCTTCTGATATATTTGTTGTAAGGTTTCTGTGATGAGAGACTGTGCACACTAGGGATGACAGATGCCAAGTGATTGTCTCCATTACTGACAGACCTTTCCTGAGAAAGGAAAAATTGAGAAGGCAAGACTAAAGATGGCTACCGAAGGCATCCTCACCTAGACTTTTTTTTGCAAAGCAGTTGTAAACAGGAACTGTAACTCACAACTCAGGCAGGACAGATCCAGATGGGCCCTTTGGCTTCCTTCCATAATAAAATCTTTAATTTTCCTGAAGAAAATAGCAACTTTGTGCACATGCTGCTTACTTCAGAGCAAAACTTGGTTTACAAACTCAAGTATTTTAAGGATTAAAAAGTTTAGTCTATCTCTGCAAATGAACTTTATCAAAGTGCAGGTAAAATCGAGCCTTCAGGTAAACAGGAGCATTTGCCAAGTGGAAATCCCAGCTCTTTGTATATTTAGTAATGAGTGAAGATAAGATTTCTTTTTTTGACAGCATGATGGATACAATCATAAAAGGAATCATGCTGCTGTAACAGAGTATACTTGAAGAGTGAATTCGATGGCTACAGCTTTATTCCCAAACATGTCTTACCTTTCTTTTATTTAAAGTACATGAAAGCTAGTTTTTCTGGCATGTGAAAATGTTAAAGTTTTGGTGCGTTGTTTTTTATTCTTTACTTACCCCACCCCAATATGGATGTGCTACATTTAATTGTCAAAATCAGATCTGCTTCCCAGTCCAATAACCACTGACTCATTTAAGCATATTTATATAATTTTTTTATAGGTTGGAAGGTACAGTAAGCAAAGAAACACAAGCTCTTGGGCGAACACGAGCTCATAAATTGTTACATGTGATTCTGCTACTGTGGGTTAAAGGAGGGGGCAGCATCAAGAATGTGGTGAAACCAGCTGGTTTGAACCCTGGTATTTCAGTATAAAAGCCACGTTCAAATCTGTGACAGATTAAAAATGAAATGAGTTTATTGGTCTCAGCCTGTTACTTTCTGGCTGCTTAGTCACATCACAAAACCAATAAAATCTGATGTGGCTGACAGTCTCTGCTCAGAGAAAAACCTCGTAGCTGCTAGCCGCTCATGACTGAAATCTAATGATCCAGCTCTACTGGAAAGCTCATGCAAAGATAAATTCTCCTGTACTTCACTCAAGAGGTATATAGCACCAAGATAACTATCTTTAATTAGTCTTAGCATTCACCCGAAACTTGAAGGTGCTTGAAGCACTCACACAGAGGACACAGCTAAGTACACGTTCCAAAAGCGTGGTGGGTATTCATCATAAGGGATGCTTTAGTAATTCCTGTGAGATTCTCTTTTCCCTCAAAAATCTACTGAAACCCAGGGCACAAAACCTCATAACACTAAGATCACAGATTGCACAGGTAACAGAGACATCTTTCAGCACACCTCTTTGGATCCTGGATGTATCAAGAGATCCCAACAGAAAGAAGATAAAAGCATGAAAACAGGTTATCCTACAGCACATTCTCAGTGATATTGATTGGCCTCAAAATGAGGTTGTGAAGACGAAATTAAAATTTTAACTGATGTCAGTAGTCCAAGAGAGTCCAACTTACCTACTTGGGAAAAAGATCCCACAGGTCACTGCCACCCGTGCCTTGTTCTCTGTCCGTGGAGGGAAGGGGGCCTCATCTGGGCCAAGCCACATCCTTCCACAGCACTCAGAGCATGCAACAGACATTTGCAAGGTTGAGCTTCTCTGTGTTTAATCTCTGATCAAAAGTAGATGCAGGACCCCAATCCAAAATAAGATCCACACCTTTGTACCAAATGCTGTCTCAGGTGAGGTCCTTCACAGGCTGGTAGCTTATGGTTTACAAATGGTGAAAATATTCTTCAGCAGCAGGGAAAATCCTCCTTTTGACTCTTGAATTGAGAGACGGTAAGTCAAATTTACCATTCTGAAAGAAAAAAACAGACAAGCTATTTTTTATCATACTCCTTTTTTAAGTTGTCATCTGCATTTCTCAGCAAGGAGAAATGTAACAGAGTTCTCAGGAAAACAAAAAAAAAAGTTGGAAATGAAGATTTCCAATCATAACTACATGATAAATCATCCACAAAGGTACTTGCTGTAAAGGTTGTTTGTACCTGCAGACCTCTGTTGCTCCAGGAACAATGGTGAAGAAGGGCAACCACATGATGATCAGAGCTGGGAGCACTGGCAGCGGCACCACAAGCAGTCTCAACAAGCTGGCCCCTAGCTGGCACCAGTAGGTGCAAATTTTCTTGTCCAAAATGCAGTGGATTGGGAGACTTTAGTCATTCCAATAACAAATTGACAAGGGAAGGACTGGAGATGAATTTATTAATTCCATTTAAAAAAAAAAAAACCAAACAAACAAACCCCAAAAAAATCCTCTTACTAATTTTAAACATTTGTTAAACATTTTTATCAAAAATAGCTATGGCTTTACTGCTTAGAAACAGGTCTTTTGAGCTGAGGTCTGCATTTTAGGAAAATTATATATTTGTTCTGGGAACTCTTTATCAAATGCAAAAATAAATTAAGTTCATTGGAGAGGAAATATTTACGATCTCCCATAAACTATATTAGGCTCCAGTAACTCTCATGGGGGCATTCTGTGGGCTGTACACATAAAGAAAATCTGTTCTAATAGAGTCCTAATCTAAACAGGTTTGTACAGAGAGGTGTCCGTAAGTTAGTAGATACCCTTCCCATACAGTGCTCTCTTCACAGTGAGGTGAGCAGCATGAAGAAGACACTATTTTTTTCCCAACCTGGAAAGAAACACATTCCCTGGAAGTTTTTATTTCATTCCCCTTGATCCCGACCCCTACACTTTTTTGTTTTGTAGGTATGCTACAGAAAATCAAAAGTAGGAATAGCATATCTTGAATACTGTAGCACGGATCTTAGAAACTATGCATTGTTTGAAGAGGGCCTTTCCAAAGTCACTGTGATATTTCACGGAAACACGATACAGATGCTTTGTCAAGAAGAGCTCTGCTTTCCTAGAGCCTGTCAATGCATTGCACTAACATAATCAGAAGTAAATATCTGAAATGATATAGTATGTGAATATGCCAGGTTAGGACATTACTCTTATAATTATTTACAGTATATGAATTAAACATGACTTCTATGGAATCACTCCAGTGAATAGTGCCAACGCAGATCAGGAATAGTGTTCACAATCCTTTCTTTTAAAAAATATGAGTATAAAATCATGAGTACAAAATCAAGACAAGGAAGTTACATTTTTTCCTTAGGGGAAAAAAAGATTGCATTAAAGGTCAAAGAGTTTGAGGAGGATATAGAAGAACACTTCAGGCCTCCTCTAACAAAGCTCATGGTCAGCAGTTACCTATGAAGTACCTGCTGCTGGGGAACCCACAGGAGGGCTGAAAGGGCATGATGCAGTTCTCTCTCAATGAAGCACAACAGAAGATGTGCAGTGTTGTACCCAGTGCCTCTAACATGGACTTGTTCCAAAATCTGTGTATTTGGTAGTGAAGCCACCTCTATGTGTAAATAGGTGATCCTGATCTGGCGCAAGAAGCAGATAAACTTTTTGGGATAATTTTGGATTCTATCCCATAATTGTACTAACCAGAATCCAAGGGGGTTTTAAATAGCAAATTTGAGGGTTCTAATATATTTTAACTTTAGGGAGAAAGGAAAAGGAAAGGGAAAGGAAAGGGAAAGGGAAGGGAAGGGGAGGGAAGAGGAGAAAAGAAGAGAAGAGAAGAGAAGAGAAGAGAAGAGAAGAGAAGAGAAGAGAAGAGAAGAGAAGAGAAGAGAAGAGAAGAGAAGAGAAGAGAAGAGAAGAGAAGAGAAGAGAAGAGAAGAGAAGAGAAGAGAAGAGAAGAGAAGAGAAGAGAAGAGAAGAGAAGAGAAGAGAAGAGAAGAGAAGAGAAGAGAAGAGAAGAGAAGAGAAGAGAAGAGAAGAGAAGAGAAGAGAAGAGAAGAGAAGAGAAGAGAAGAGAAGAGAAGAGAAGAGAAGAGAAGAGAAGAGAAGAGAAGAGAAGAGAAGAGAAGAGAAGAGAAGAGAAGAGAAGAGAAGAGAAGAGAAGAGAAGAGAAGAGAAGAGAAGAGAAGAGAAGAGAAGAGAAGAGAAGAGAAGAGAAGAGAAGAGAAGAGAAGAGAAGAGAAGAGAAGAGAAGAGAAGAGAAGAGAAGAGAAGAGAAGAGAAGAGAAGAGAAGAGAAGAGAAGAGAAGAGAAGAGAAGAGAAGAGAAGAGAAGAGAAGAGAAGAGAAGAGAAGAGAAGAGAAGAGAAGAGAAGAGAAGAGAAGAGAAGAGAAGAGAAGAGAAGAGAAGAGAAGAGAAGAGAAGAGAAGAGAAGAGAAGAGAAGAGAAGAGAAGAGAAGAGAAGAGAAAAGAAAAGAAAAGAAAAGAAAGGAAAAAATAATCTGTCCTTAAATTCAGGATTTAAGAGTCATTTAATATATTAAAAGAGGGACGGTCAGAACTAGCAACACAGGGCTTTCTGGCACCCCAGCCAGCTGCACATGGCTTTGCAGGTCTCGGACTGCATGGATCCCAACAGAAGTACGTAGGTATAAACAAAGGCAGAATTTAATTACAAGTGCACATTTTATTGCACAATGCTCTCAAAAATGCATACATAAAGTAGAAACTTGACGCTTAGTTGGATCATTTGTTCAAGGCCCTTTGTTAAACAGAATGAGTGTAGTGTAATACGCGTAATACGCTGACTTCTTATGGGTCTGACATTTACTAAGGTAATAAATTAAAGTAATTATGTTAATGTATAATAAATGCATTCAACGGGAAATAAAAAGTTTACAGTGCAAGAACGAAAAAAAGAAATCTTGTTTTTCTAAGTGACTGTCATGTACAGAAGACTAAGATCTTAGCAGAGTTTTTTGGAGGCTGATAATATCTTACAAACATAGCTTGAAATAATCCTTATTTCTAGAGAAAATATAATTTAACATATGAACTTCAAGACATCTGATTGGAAAATGGCAATACAGATTAAAGATATTCATTCTCCACGTGGTGTTTGTGACCTCTGCAGAGGACTTGCCACCTACAAGAATCAGACCGATTCTTGGTTGACTGAACAACTTGGGCAACATTATCATACCTAAGTGACATTTTGAAAAGCCACTTATGGATTTGTAAGATTCAAAGAAGTACTGCAGTGACAAGGCAGCAGTGACCATGCTGCAACTCACCTACCATAACTAGCCACGCATGCTCTCCTAGCTTACTGAGCAACTACCAAGCAGCACTAGCTTGCCTAGACTTTCCCATTAACTTCACCTTGTACATTCTCCATGAGTCAGTCACCATGAAATGACTTGTGAAACTGTTGCAAATCAACCTTGTGCCAGAGCTTGCAGATGTACAAGTCACTCCTTAAGAAGGGCCTGTATGCTACCAAATCACTAGGGGTCTTTAAAACCTTCCCCCCTTGCCTTCAGTCAGGCCCAGTGACTACTGTTGGCTGACACTCAAAATGGGTATTTACATGACAAGTTTTTTAAAGGGAGAGTTTCCTCTTGGCTCCAGATAATGAAAGGAACTTTCCATCAAAAATTACTAAAGCTCACACATCATTTAAAACTGTCTACTCAGCATAGATACTCCAATTATGTAAGTATCCAGTCTCTTTGAAACACTCTGAATATAATTGCCTCAGCAATATCTAGAGATGAGGTTGGCCAGAAAGCTTTAAAATGTATAGATGAGATCCTCAGCCAAGGCAAGTGAGGTATTTCTCACAGTACATCCTATTAACAGCAGCTGAGGACTTTTATGAAGTCTAATTTTGCTATGTCAGATTGGAAATCTTAATATGCCTCGTTCTGTAAATTGTTCTACTTACTTCAATGGGTCTTCACGTAGATAAGGTGAAGTACAAACTACAAATACAAAAGTAGGTTCTTTGAAGAAGAGACTTCTTAGATTTGTTTGGGTAAAGCCTGGTAAAATGGTGCTTGATTCTCTCTTGGCTTCTAAGCTTTGCCACAGTAAACAGAAATGAATAAAAATAGCAATATCAAGCCGTACCAATATCTACAGCTTACTTGACTTACCCTGGGATTCAACTGGATACTAATAGCAAAAAAATACTGATTAAGGCTGAGTAATTTTGCCCCAAATTGAATTTGTTTTAACAGCATAGAGGAAGAGGAAATTTTATCCTGCTCTTTGCTCAGCATATTTAGATATAATGACATAATATGAACACATTCCAAAAATTGCCTGTCTTCAGGTAGTGCATTTTGGAGTGATTTCAAAATTCCCTTAGGTTATATCAGAGAAACATTTTCCCCTGCCTCAAAAATCACTAAGCTCTCAGTTTTGCCCAATTGTCTCTGTCACCTTGTTTACATGCTGGGGTTTCTTACAGCCTATGATCTGGGCCTTATTTCGTCAGGCTGCCCTTATGCTACTTTGTGATGATCTTGATTTTCAAGCCTCCATGCATAAATTATGACTTATTTTGCTTTCCAAAAGGAAGGCTGAGTGAAGTAATAGAGTGTGGGGGTTTTTTGGTTTGGTGTTTGTTATGAATATTTCAAGAGTGTGTTTTTTGCTTTGGAAGAAATCTCTGCACTTCCAACAAATTTAATTTTTTTCTTCTATGTAGGAAAATATACACAGAGAAGAGATGTTCAAACAAAGCTGTTCTTTTGTTCAACCCTTAAGAGATGCTAAGTTCTCGTAACTACAGCATTGGAGTGAGAGATACCTCATACTCCTCAAAAGTGGCCTTCTTTGATCATTAATGTTATTTTATATGTTATAACATGTATGTTATTTAACCTTAAGAGATGCTTAGTTCTCATAACTACAGTATTGGAGTAAGAGATACATCATACTCCTCAAAAGTGGCCTCTTTCGATCATTAATGTTATTTTGGTCATTAATGTTTATTTAATGTATAGCTGGGTACACAATGTGCTACAGTATTTTCAGTGCATTGTTACTTCATGCCCTGGGAGAAGTCATGTGCAGAAAACGTGGTTACATGAATAAAATAAGCATCAACATCAACTCTATCTGATTCTGAGCATTAGTGAGACATATTACTCTTCAAATCTTACTTAGCTGTTTTCATGATAGCAAGAGCCAAAAGATGAGGGCATAATTGAACTATTGCCCAAAGGCAATTAGTGATTGAAATTGATCAATTCTACAAACAAATTTGACCAATAGATTAGTTGTCACGTTATGGCAGATTTGGGTAATACTGCCACAGTTGCAAAGGAGACACAACTGTCTAGCATGAATAGTTAATACAGTTTGTTACCCAGCAGAGCTGCTCGTTGAGTTACCCAAAGAAATCTCACAGGGGAACTGAGCAGAGCATGCTACTTTGATGCTATAAAACCATTGTGTTACCTCTCTGCTTTTATGTATGAATCTGAGGAATTGTTAACAGCACCAAGAGCAGTTTGCTCTGAGCAACACAAATGTAATGGACTTAACATCAAAGTGATGCAAAATCCACTGAAAACAGCAGAAAGGCTCCAGCTGAATCCAGAGGACTTTGAATCAAGGCCTACCAGGGTAAAGTCTGCCATACTAATGGGTTTTCTAAGGGGATCCTGTGGGAAATTTGAAAAAGGATTCTAATTTCTAGAACCCAGGGATTGCTGAGGCTTCAAGCTACTGCTTTTGCAAAATCATTGGTTCAACTTCAGCTTCATTCCCCTTCCAGCCGGCACAGCAGCACCCAAGAACCTTCCTTCCCTCTGTCCCCCAGGAAAGATGCTCCAGAAAGCCATTTGAGGTAAAAATGATCAGTGCTGCTACTGGATGCCCAGAAAGAAGTTGCACTAAAGATTTCTTACATCATCGCATGCCAGCGGATGGTGGGGTTTAGATGCAAATCTTTCTTGCAGTTATTCAGTCCTTCCACACTTGGAGATTAAGCTGCTGTATTGGGCATTTTGTTATATAATTTCTGATTTGGAGTGTGGCAGCCTGCTCCTAATTCTGGACTTACACACATTTCACAACTGTTTTCAGTGACTTAGTTTGAACAGGTTTCTACACAAAATTCAAGACTTGGGTTTTAGTGTAGAAAGACCCACATGGCTTGAGATGAGTGACCAGAAGACTTCCTGAACTTGTCACACAATCCAGTTGCAGATGTGATCAATGGAAGCTGTCCTTCTGAGGTTTTCTGGTGTTAATATAAATAACTTCATTAGTTGACTAGGCAGAGGACTGGGCCCTTCTCCATTCACAAGGATGTATTAGCTGATGGAACATCCCATATGCAATTTCTGAGTTCTCATATCTGCATCTTCACTTGGAAAGGATAGGGTTTTGTTAAGCTTTCAGGAACATTTCAGGACCTTTTTTTCTGCTATCAAGGTGTTTTAGAGGGAAAGAATATAAATGAGCAATGTGATAGATATGGGGAGCTCTTAGTTTGGTTGGGCAACAGATGAGGCATATGGGTAATTTATTGCACTATAATTGTGTTATGTGATATCGATGCTGCAGTATTAATGACTGCAAAGTGCCCAGATTGATTCAGATGGCCATTTACTGTCATTATTACAAATCTAAATAAATAAATAAGAGCAGTTGAATTGATATATCTAAGAAGTGTTTCAAAGTCACCCGGTGACATATATGTAGGCGCTTGTGAACAGAGAGCGACTCAAACAGTATCAGGGACATTTTTTAGTGGGGTCAGAAAGAAATAGAACAATTAAGTCATTTTCAGTCATATACAATATATTAGGAACTGTTTTAACAAGCACATTGCTAAACTGACTGGGAAGAACAAAGCATTTTAAAAAGCTGGGGTGTAAATATGCCAGAAAAAAAGAAAGAAAACATGTAAACTATGCTCAAAAATAGTCTGGAAATGTAAGGAAACAAGAAAAACTAAGACAATCATGCACATACCTCTCCTGCTGCCATGGCCCAGTGAATACAGTGGTTACCATGGCTGGATCTGGCTATGAGGTGGACTTTAGAGGGCGAGCTTTGTTTCTGATCTCTGCCCAAACAGAGGGCCTTGATCCAGTCTGTTGGTTTGTGTACTTTGGGCAAGCCAAGCTCACACTGCAAGAGCCAGAAAGTTAAGTTTGAATTTATCTCATGCTTTCAGGTTTCTCTTAGCATCCCCTGTCTGGCTGTCATACCAGACAGACCAGGAGATATATTATCGCTCGATATTCCAGTATATGACTCTGCACTTTTCCCCTAACACGCAAGAGCAGTACAAGTCAGACAAGCATTACTTGCATTTTACAATGCTATTTATGTATCCTCCCATTTTATTTTTTATTTTTTTTTACTCTGAACAGAAAACAGTGCCTTAAAATGTAGATCTTGCTAAAAGGTAATTCTTCCATTAACCATTTGTGAAGAGAATTAGTGTAAATCAAACACTGGCTCTTTTTTTATCTTAAATGCTTTTATTATCTTCAATAATCATTGGTACTGAAAGCAATGAGAGCAAGCCTGTTAAAATAAATAGCTTCTTCATACTCAGGGGTACATTTGAGAATAGGTGGGACCCCAAGACAGCCAAGTAAGAACCTGCTAGTATTGATTTGCATGGGGAAAAAATCTATTTTGGCTCTTCATACACCCACAACCTTTAATGACCATTGACTCAGCTGCCCAGATAAATTCCTTAGATAAACAACCAAAACCCAAATTAACATACTACCCATTAATAATCCAGTTAATTTTTACAACAACAACAACAACGAGACAAAGATATGATTTCTTCTGAAGGTTTATTCTTAGAAATGTTTATGTGGATATAAGTCACCTGCCAGTGACCAGGAAAGCAAGTCAGCATTACAAATGGGACTAAACACTGGATATTCTCATACTCACGGCTCATGCTTAAGCAGCTACATTTCAATATCTCTTCATTTTACAGGTCACCAGAAATCTAACAAATATGTGCCATGGTTACTTCTTGCCTCCACTTGAATAAGATCACATACACACGTACACATCACAATTCAATGTACAGAGGGACAAGCAAATATATTTCAAATACGTGGTTATAAAACCGTAGCTTTAAAAAAGAAATAAAGCTCAAAAACTTTCCCATTTGGTATGTTATTGCTCTTTTGTTTTAAACTTAACACCCGCTTCCAAACTTCCACTCCTGGGGACTGCAGAAAGTTGTGTAAGCTGTGAGAAAGGTGCTCGGAAGTTACTCCCAACATGGAGCTCCCCTAGCGGCTGCTTCCCTCCCTCCTTCCCCGCACGGATAGAAACACCTCGGATGGGATTTTCCCCACTCATGACAAGAAAGAAGTGGCTGGAAAGTGATACAGATCACAACCCAGGAAAGAAAAAAGAAAAACCTATTGGTGTGGGAAAATGTTGGGTTACTCAAGGAGAAGCAAAAAGACCTAAAACAGAAATCTAGGGATTTCTCTATAGGCACTGCATATTGCCCTGCTGAGGACATAAGGAAACCTGTAGGAAACTCCACCTTAAAATTTGGATTAGCAGCAAATATACACACGAAATATAGATAACAACATCTTCTGAATCATGCTGCCTACAATATTTTTGCATGTGTAATAGAAGGTTCTATTGACCATATTCAAGCCAATGATTAGCATTAATCCACAAACAGATGGATATGAAAACTGCAAAATCAATGCCTGTAGACATGGCTGTTCTGGAAAGCAACCATTTTCTGCATCTCCTTATGCACAGGATATTTCTTTCCTGTAGCAGAAATGCTTGTAGACTACTGCCAGACTAAGAGCATACCAAAGCAGATACCAGGCTTCAGCTGCATGACTCCTTGAATTTTGCTGTCAAACCAAAATAGGTGGAAACCCAGGAGCTTAATTTTTCTTGTTGGTGCCAGAGGTTTGGGGTTTTTGGAATGAAATTCTAAGGAGCAAGACTTGTTCTGCTTGTCACTCTAAAGGTATAGTTGCAGGCTAGCCAGGAATTCTGAACTGAAATTTCTAAGTTGATTTTCAAGGTAGATATTGCAATACCACCAGGATAGGCAATGAGGGATCTGTAACAATTCCTTAAAACAAAATAGTTGAACATCATCATGAAGGAGGGTGGGGTATACAAAAGAAACAAACAAAGCTTCAGATGAAAAGCCTGCCTCAGTCTCCTTCCATTTACACCAGTCTCCTACCATTTACACCACTTTTAGCTCTACAATAGCCTCTGTTTTCACTGAAGTTATTAAAGATACTCTCTGCCAATGATCGCTTTGGCTCCAGATTTCTTGTGAAACACCACAGCTGCAAAGAGGTATGAGAATGAAGCTCTAAGACTCTAAAAAGTATGATAATTTACTTAAAAAGTCATATATTAAGGATGAGCAGAAGTGGCAGCTATTAGGTGATAAGTATTTCAGACCCAGTTAAAAGCTACACAAACATTTGCCTCTCCAGTTTTATGAGGGGAACATCCTGTATTTTGGGATTCATCAACCAAAATTTATCAGCTCAAAAAAAACTCACAGAGCTTAAAATGGCCAACGAACAACCTTCACTTGTGCAGTCTGAAAGTCTTCCCTGGCTTTATGCAGAGCAAACAGCCACCAGCAAGTCCAGATTAAAAATAAATAAATAAATAAATAAAATTAAAAGTGGGGGGGGAAAAAACCCAAACAAGTAGATAAATAACAACTGAGATTCTCAAATAGCTTGGCCTGGGCCCAGTTGCATGCACCTCTGCAGCCTGGGTCCTGTGTGGTCCCAAGGCCCCGGACATGGACCCGCAGGGTGCGCAACCCTTGGAGCTGCCATGGTGTTTGGCAGAGTGCTGGAAGGGCCCAGATGCCAGCAAAGAAAGCTGGTCTATGGGGCTGTGATGGGTGCTTCCACAAGAGCAAGAAAAATAAGACCGTGTGGGGTCAGTGGTGATGCTCCTGGGACTGTGGCGCTTGCTGCACCCAGGAGGACCAGGAGTCCAGATGACCCAAGGGTGTCCCCACCATCCCACCAGGGCTTCGGGGCCCAACAGGGAGCCTTGTGGCAGCTCCAGAAGGGACAGGGCTGTGTGGGAAAGGAGTCATGGAGCAAGAGAGTGTGCACTCGGGGGCCTTCCCCAGTACCC
>NW_009919950.1:0-245 GCF_000696875.1 Nestor notabilis | reverse complement strand
GGGGCAGCCCCAGCCTTCCTCCCCAGGGAGCAAAGGAGTATCCTGCAGGTCTGGGGCGCCAAAAGGACACAACTTTGACTTTTATAATCCATGACCAAGGGATTAATCCCTGTAAAGAAGGCATCAGTGCCCGACCGGTGGCTGTTGTTGTTGCTTTGGCTGGGGTTTTTGCTGTTGTTGTTGTTGTTGTTGTTACAACCTGAGTGCGGGCAGGGGTGGGTGTGGGTCGGGCCGGGCTGGGGCTG
>NW_009919949.1:65023-84977 GCF_000696875.1 Nestor notabilis | reverse complement strand
CTCAGGGATCGGTGTTGGGACCTGTCTTCTTAGATATCTTTGTTGGTGACATGGACAGTGGGATTGATGCGCCCTCAGCAAGTTTGCTGACGACACCAAACTTGTGAGGTGGGCCGATGCCAACCTTATGAAGTTTAAACAAGCCAAGTGCAAGGTCCTACACCTCAGTGAGGGCAACCCCAGGCACAGCTACAAGTTGGGTGGAGAAGAGATTCAAAGCAGCCCTGTGGAGAAGGACTTGGTGGTGTTGGTTGATGAGAAGCTGAACATGAGCGGCCTTCAGTGTGTGCCTGCAGCCCAGAAACCAACCGTATCCTGGGCTGCATCAAAAAAGCATCGAAGAAGGTGATCCTGCCCCTCTACTCTGCTCTCGTGAGACCTCACTTGGAGTATTGTGTCCAGTTCTGGTGTCCTTAACATGAAAAGGATGCGGAACTGTTGGAGCAACTCCAGAGGAGGGCCACGAGGATGATAAGAGGGCTGGAGCACCTCCTGTATGAAGACAGGCTGAGAAAGTTGGGGCTGTTCAGCCTGGAGAAGAGAAGACTGCATGGAGTCCTCACAGCAGCCTTACCCTCGTAGGGGGCCTATAAGGATGCTGGGGAGGGACTCTTCATCAGGGACTGTAGTGGTAGGACAAAGGGTAATGGTTTTAAACTTAAGCAGGGGAAGCTTAGTCTAGATATAAGGAAGAAGTTCTTCACAGTGAGGGTGGTGAGGCACTGGAATGGGTTGCCCAAGGAAGTTGTGAATGCACCATCCCTGGAGGTGTTCAAGGCCAGGTTGGACAGAGCTTTAGGTGACATGGGTCAGTGTGTGGTGTCCCTGCTCATGGCAGGGGGGTTGGAACTAGATGATCTTAAGGTCCTTTCCAACCCAAACCATTCTATGATTCTATGTCGATCCCAACAAAAATGCTTTATTGTCCAGTTTCCGTAAGGTTCTATCTGTGATCCAGGGGGAAGATTCCTATTCTGTATTTGGATAGATCAATCTGGTTTCCAGTGACCCATCTGTGAGCAGCAACTGGTATAGCCAGCTTGGGCTGTTTTTACTGAGTTGGACCTGCACCAGAGCTGGGATGCCGAAAAACAGGTAGTTTGGATTGGAGTTGGGAACAGCAGTATAATAAAGCCTGCTGCTGCAGGGAGATAACGAAGGATTGAAAGTAGAGCTAGGTCCATGCAGGAAGGGCTACTGAAGTAGCTGGGTTCAACAGAAGTAAACTAAGGCAGTTGTGGAAAGCGAAATCCTTTGCAGGAAAAGAAAAACTGAAAAGAAAGAAAGAGAGAAAAAATAAAAAATAAAAAATAAAAGACTAAACCAGAAGGAGGAACAAAGGTGAAGTTTGAAGAGAGAAAGTACAGGTGGAAAATTTTGAAGAAATTAGTAGCTGCCAGAAGGAAATGAGCATTTGGGGACAAACTGAGAACTCAGAATACCTTTCTTCCACCTATTAATTTTCTCCACTATAATTTTATTACCTTTAATGTGTTTATTGAAGATGCTTGAGAGAAGGATAAAGCCCTGTCTTCAGTAAGCTTGTGCTGGTCATGGCATCTCATTGAAATCTTTCTGATCTGCAAGCAAGCCAGCTCTTTGGGTTTTGAGTTTCCCAGTGCAACACCAGATTGTCTCCAGAACTGTAGCTGTTCAAACCACATACCATTACAGACCCTTCATCTTGCTGGTAGAAGAAGAACAAAAAGTCCTATTCAGAATGTGTAGCCTTCTCCCTGGAAACCTGGGATGGAATTACTCTCTTGTAGTCAGCAAGCCCTTCTTCATATGGGTTAATGCTTTTTATGTGAAAACAAGGAATAAATGATTGAAAAAACTTCCCAATTGAATGTTTACCTGTTTTCATGGAGACATAGTGTAACTCTCCAGAATATTTGCTAAATGACCACTCAACAGTCCACAGCCATGACATGTGAAGGGACAAGGGGTGTGACAAAGAGAATCAGCAAGTGTCTCTGCAGTCTCTCCTGTGCAGTGTTAGGAAATGAAATACAGATATTTGCTCAGGCTTTGTTTCAGCCAAAGAAGCTGCAAAATAGATTTTGAAGCTGTGCTCAAGACCTCTTTTATGGAAGCTGCCAATGCATGCCTTGAGATGGCATACTTTTCCAGTCTTCACACCCCCTTTCCCCTTGCGTTCCTTCACTTCTCTTTAAATTCTTCTTCCTAATAGAAAGCCAAAAGTTCCTTAATTCTGGAAACTGCTTGGGTCTGAGGTTTTGACTTAATTTATCTTTACCTGATGATGTGAGTGAACTACAACCCTGTTGACTTCTGTAGTGTTATCCAAGGCTAAATCAGGATATACCTGATCCACAAAGGAACCATTGTACAGCATGTTGGCATTTGATCATGCTGGAGAATGAAAGCCATATTTGAGTCAGGCCTACAAGTGCCTCATTACTGCACTGTAAACAACTGGATATTACAGTAATGGACAAGGTTTTGAGTGCTATGAACAGCTTCACATTCACTTTATTGATTTGCAATGTGCACAGCGATGGTCTGCTGTAATAAATACAAATGCCATAGTGTAGAAATGTCAGAACAACTTATTAAAAATGTGTCTCTTCCTTGCTTGTGCAGAACAGCATGTACATCTGCACAGCTGCAGAATTGTGGTGAGGTGCGGATGAAGCTGTGGCTCAAAGTTCAGTGTTGCAAGAATATAAATTCAGCATATAAACAGAACATGTACTGGCCAGCCCTTTCATTTTGCTTTGCAATTCTGTGTAACAGACAAAGCTTCTCCTGTTCCTCTGAACACATTTCACAACACAGAAGAGAATATATTGTTTCTCACATCTCAGGAGGGTTAAGGTGATACGAGGTCTAAGCCCACATACCACAGGCAATTCCTTGCCCATTTTCCACGACTTAGACAAGCAGGAAGTGCCACTGGAGCCAACATTTCCCTTAACAGTGCAATTGTTTTATCTAAACTTAGAAAACCTTCAGCCCTTACCAGGGCTGTAGTACAAACAAGAGACTTGTGGCATATCACACGTGTGCTTCTGTTGGGTGCACCCAAAGTAACTGTGTGTACCATTATATACAGGTGTATCTACCTCTCAGGATATGCATATATAGACTAATACTCTTTGACTGGATCAACAGTTTGAATAACATCTGCCTGATCTCTTGACCTATTAGAGGGTAAGAAACAACTTCCTTAAGAAAATGGCTCGTGTCTGTCTGTATGTCTGTTGAGGTATGCTTTCCCAATCCATTCCTCTCTGTGACAACTGAATCAGTCTGCACCTCCTGGCTGGACTCTGTAACTTCTGGGTAAATTCATACACTGGCTGGAAGTTTCTTGCTAGGGTTTTCCCACATGTTGTCCTGACATCCCCTTTAGCTCATTATGTAAAAGTATATTGCAGTGAAAAATCTGTCCACATCTACTATCTGTAGGTAGAATTTACTGCCAGAAACCTCTCAGCCCCACCTGCCCAAAACTCTAACTAGTGCAGGAAACAGAATGAAACAGTACAGATTTCTTTGCTATATAGGAGAAATGACAGGCTATTCATTGTAACAAAAGTAAATATAAGTTTATGAATGAGTGTGGAGTGTGATGGGGGCTATGGAAAAGCTGGGAAGAGAAGTGGATGGAAATCTCTTGCTGGAAATTCCAATCTGTTTCCACAATCATGAATATATATACTGCCTATACTGCAAGAATGTACATTTAAACAAGCATTCATATAGATATTTCAATTATGTTCATCAGCCTTAGCACTTTGCAGGTGACAATTGATTTAAACCCCATCATACATTATTTAAAGGATAATTACTATGCTCATCATGCAGACTGAAAACTTGAAAGGTTAGGTGACTTAGCCCACATACAGGGCTTGTTGCAAAAGTGAATCCATAAGCTCTGATTCCAGGTGACTGTTCTTCATCCTTGTATTTATAGAAAATTCCTTTTGAGTTTAGTAACAGAAGGGAATTTCACAGAAGTCTGCAGATGTAACTAACAGGAAAAGGACTGCTTATTTTTTAGTGTTGTTCTCTTTGTTTTTCATGTAGTCCTATGGATTTAGAGATTTCCTATAACGTTCTGCTGTGGATACCATAGGAAATGGGAGAGTCTTGAACAGGATAAAGATGGTGCAATGCTTTGCTCCCTGAAGTCCCCATTTGGTAGACATGTCAGGAGAGGGGAGGAGAGCCTGCTGTTAACCTCATCTGATAGATAGTCCCTGAGGCACCACTGCCATCTGGTGAAAGCTAGAGCAGCCCATGGGGATGCGTTAGGGAGCCATAACTGACAGCCTTACCACTGCGTTAAGCTCAGCCGAAAGTGAGCAGAGTCTGGCCCACATAATTTTACTGAGTTTTTCTTTGGAGTTTTTCTTTTAAGTCTGTTTTAGATTTCTACAGCAAATCCATAATTCTTTATGCAGTCGTTGTGCACTCATAAAAAATTATAATTATTAAAACTCTGAGGACTATCTCTATAAGGAAATCATGATGATGTCCACTCAGACTCAGTTTTTGTATATGTGCCACTTTTGTCTAGGCAAACCAATTTTCTGAAGCATGTGAGAAGGAGGTGTCCTGCTTTTGATGTGTAAATACCCTGTTGAGGGGCAGTCAGTAGTGATTATTTCTGCAACATCGAACACACTTCATGGTCAGATTTGTAAAAAAAGAAAGAAAAATACTTAAGTATGTGAGCAGTTATTGTCTGTTCAGTTCCCTAGGCTTTGGAAAATAACCTGGTTCTTATCAAGGATGCTCAAAACTTGTCTTGGCCAGACTGACTATGTGTCCTTGGAGGATGAGGGGAAAGGAGCCTTTGGCATGAGCAAGCTGCTACGGGTATATATGCATTGTGTAGAGCCAATTTGAAGAGGTAGAAATTACTCCAAGAGCCAGTGGGTGTTTTTCTGTTACTGACTTGATATCATACATGGAATAGGGGAAGCCAACAGGCATGGTGTCTCCTGGGGGTTGATCCAATTCAACCTGTAGGCTGAAATGAGTAGAAAACTGCTGAGTAAATAGACCTTGGCTCAAGCACCAGCCTTCCATTATCAGAGTTCAGTGTAAGTGATGCGAGGGTGAAGAAAATCTCTCCAGCAGAACCGTACTCTTAGTTTAAATGTCATAGTTGGGGATGGATACATATTAACATTTGCTTTGTCCTTCCACTCTTACTTCTAGAATCAAAGATGTTTATATGGGCTTATATACCTCGGAAATTTATTACTGAAGTGTTTATGGTGTTGTGGGTTTTTTTACTTTAAATCTCAGATTCATATTTATAAATAGTATCAATGCCATTTCAACAAGGAAAGATTGCATTACAATCAATATTACGTATTATATCCTGGGGTCTGTTATGAGCAGATAGTATTAATACATACATAATTTATTAATCATCTCTGTAGGGGCCCAAAGTCTTTAGCAAGGATCAGGTCAAGTTTTGGTCAACTTTAGTCAAGCTTTTTATGACTCTGTAGCTGTTAGGTTAATGTTACGTTAGTGTAAGCCCATTGACGTCAAAGGAGTTAAATAGCCAACTGTTAAAGTAGTAAATGCAGGGACTTAACAACTAACTAATAGGTTTTTCTACACAACAAAAACAAAAGAGAGATTTCTATTTCGGATGATCAATTTTGCATCCTGAAGAACATACTGGGTAAAGTACTGGAAGCTATGAGAAGCCTGCTCTTTACACTTCCAGCCAGAACCTAGCTAGAGGCCTGAATACAGCATGTCATTATGATTAATTATGGGTAATGAGTGTTTTATGAACCTAAGAAAGAAAAGCATTTATTTTTCTGGTATTAATGTGGTAGTGTCTTGTTTTGTTTTAAAGCTGGGAGTGCAAAGCCAAACAGATGATGAAACCCCTTTATTAACTCTTTTGTTTTGCTTTAGACTGTTACTAGACTTATGGGGCCAAATCCCCATCGCACAGTGGCTCTGTCAGTGCAAGAGACAAGGATTCAGTCCTGGAGCTCTGGGATTTTGTATTTTTTCCTTTTGTTCTGTTTAATTCCTTTTCTGTAGCAGAAACCCCACAGACCTATCTAAGATGCTGTTCAGTAAGCACAAAAGGAGGCAGGACTAGACTGTTCCAGGAAAGGTCTGCTGCTGGGAGTTTCTTAGCTCTGGGCCTGACTCAAAGACTACTGGAACTCCAGGAACATTTCTCTTCATTTTTACAAGCCTTCAGACCAGACCATTGGGGCATCATCTAAAAACGTGCAGCTCAGGATGCTGAAAGCCTGAGAGCAGCTATGGCTGAGGGGCAGGGCTGTGATAAAGGCCCTGACAAAAAGACTCTGCCTAGAACTGACACTGGGGGCAATGCTGTCCAGCACTACCAATCTGGAAAGTACCTCTTGGTGCAAGCTTGGGGATTATCCATTTCTCCATGCTTTCCAGACCGGGGTCTGTGTTAAATCAGCAATGTGCATACTGTTGGCTTTATCTGCAGAGGTATTCTTGCAGAGGGGCAGCATGAGAGTGGATGTAAAGACCCTCTGCTTCACCCCTGTGTTTTAGGGAACTGGAGACGGCAGGGCAGGATAAGGGCTTTTTGCGCTATTGGGCCCTAAGTATTAAAAAGGGGTTAAAAAAACCAAAGAGGTGAAAGAGAGGCAAAAAAGAGAAAAACAGAAGAGAAAAAGGATGTGTGCGAGACCCTTCGTCTCTGGCTGTTCCCAAAAGCACCAGGAGGTGGTGCAAAGGCCCTTCTCATCCTACAGACAGGAGACAAATTTCATTCTTTCCAGGACTGCTCTCCAACTTGTACTACCCAGGATAAATACTAGAGGTTTAAGCCTCCCCAGCATGCTTCTGTAACTTTAGTATTTTGGTATGTATTTACAGCTGACAGTATTAACTGTGCAAAAGGAAGAAAATGCAGGGGAACTGTGAACTGCTATTATCTTGCTGCAATAATGGTAATAAAACAAAGGTATTACCAAATGACTTCTAAAGTATTATATTTATAGGGCAAACAATTCTTGCTGTGCAGAATACAGATAAAAATGTGATCAGACTTTAGATTCCTGTGGTTTGTTGTTTTTTTTTCCACTTTGTACTATTGATTTCTTCTTTACTTTTAAAGCTTTTTCATAAAATAATAAAATAAAAAATTTAGAAGAGTAAAAATAGATTTTCATAAAAGATTGTTTCCATGTGTAGTAATTAAAACCAAAAGAAAAGCTATGTAATGAAAGTGTGTTGTCAGTTATCTCTTACTCAAAATAGAAATTGCTAAATGTTTTCCCTTTCTTCTTACTGAAATACTGTGTATTAGTAACAAGTAGTTTATAAATATATTACGTGGCACTTGGTGGTAATTCAACAAAACAACTAATTTGTCTTTGTGACAAAACTGTATAAAACATATCTTGATTGCTGAATGACTGAAAGATTAACAAAATAATTATGTTAGTTTCAGGTAAACTGAAGTTTTAATTTAATTTTTAAAATCTCAGTGTATGGTTACAAAGCTCCTGTATGAAAACTAGTTTTGCACTGTAAGGAAAAAAAAAAAGTATGAGTTCATCTTAGGCAGAAATTCAAAAAATAGCCTCAAAACTCCTCAAAAAAATGAAGACTTTGTTGCTCCTCATATTATAGAAGTTCTGGTTTGGTTTTTAAAGAAGAACAAGTATCTAAAAAGTATTCATTTCAGCTTCTCAATTGACAATGGTTAGCAATGCCTGTTGTGGGATAGTTCAGACTTCCAGTACACAAAAAGCAGCGTACACTCTATGGAACAAAATTAAATATATTCTTCCTAGAATTTATTTTTTGACACTTTAGCATTTTTCCTCTCCTGGCTAAGAAATCTTGTTTCATGCAAATTTTACATCTGTTCCAGGTACAAAAGCTTGCATTGTTTTTATGAATGCAGACTTCTTCAGGCAATATGTACATATGTTGTAAGAAATGTATCTCCATTCAACGTTATTAAACATTTCATTTTTTAAGGGAAATTAAGTTTGACAAAGGTTAAAAGAAAATTGCTTTTCAAAAATCTTTTTATCCCTACCTTAATAATAACATATAGACATATTAATTTTGCATTTTACTTTGGAGGTGGGTGTCACTTTGGAAGTGAGTAGTTAGGAAGGAATAATGGTGGAAAGCTGTAAATGTGAATATCTAAAGGATCATCCAAAAGGCTCAATAAGATATTATTCTAAATTTCAGGTTAAAAAAACTTTTAGAAGGTTGGATCAGAATCTCTGTTGCTTTAAGTCAATGTAACTTCACTGGCATAGATGGAGCTACGTTGGCTTGTATCAGCTAAGAATCTGTGCTATTGTTTTGAATGTTATTTTAAGCATGTGTGCTTTTCTACAAACCTTTAAAAATTCAGCTTTGTTTATTCAAGAAAATTAATATTTTGAACTATCACTTAGGGTATTAAAAAGCCATTACAGAATATAGCCAGGTTTTCTGTTCTTGCTAAATTTTTTCCATTATTATCTTTAGAGAATGTCATTTTTCAAACATGCTAGTGCAGCAAAATTTTATACCATCATTAAGGATCATGGTTTATTGGATTTCATCCAACTACTCAGGCAAACATTTGTTTAGTGACACTCTTAAATACAAGATTTTACTGCAAATATCAGAAACGCTGTTTGAAAGTTTATGAGTAAAAACTTTTTTGCCTTTAAGAGAACCCAGAAAGGAATGAAAATGGAAGTTGTAAATTAACTTTCTTTGTGGTGCTATGAGAAAGCAATTTGGCTCCTGGGAGTTTTTCAAGATTATTATATGATAGTAAAAAAATTATAATTAAGTTTGGGAAAAACATGCATAGGGTACAGATATAGCTCAGGCATCGTGGATGCAGCTGTATAATCTATCACCCTTAAGCAATCATTTTCTTTTATAGCTCTTGATAGCAACAACTGAATGTAAAATATTCTAACATCACAATGACTTTATCTGGATCTTCATGTTGTTAAGCTAATGGGAAGTTTCCTATTTTATTCCCTTTCTTTTGATCTTTTTTCTTTTGTTTAGCTTGTTTAAAAAAGAAAAAAAGAGAGAAATTGCATTTTGCACTTCTTTATAACCATTGTTGAAAATCTGTCACAACTACCAAAGAAAGCTAAAGAAAAACAGAAACAGAAAGACTATTATTTATAGCTAGCAAGATACAATATGGCACCATATGGTAGAATTTATCAAGTTCTTTCCTTTCTCATGCAGGGCGAACAGGGGCCTTAGACAGTTCCCTCTAGCAGTCCTTGCATTGCCAGCTACTTATTCATTTACTCTGTGGGCTAAATTCTGCTTGATCTACTGCTTTACACCTGAAAACTTACTTCATGGTGAGACGGGTTTGGCCCCTTGTGTTTATTTCTTCTTTCTGCAAATGCAGTTTTGCTTGGAATGCTTTTTGCATTTCAAACGACTAAAACAAGAGGATGGATAAATTAATGCCTGACTTAGCTTTTCACATCTGATACTGAAACATAACAGTAGTCTTCCAAGGGTTTAAGTTTGCAGGGTGACACTTACCAGGTGTAAGGTGCTGTAAGGTTAAGAAGCATCAAACCTATAATAAGAGTCTGACTTCCTCTTCATTTTGTCTCCTTTTGTGTTACATACTAGTGCAAGGAAGGTCTGCCAATCACTATCATTTCTTTTTCTTGTTCTGTAAAGACTGGGTCGTCACAGCAACAGGCCCGTGACAGGCTGGTATCCATTTAGAGCTCCAGGGGGGTCCTAATAGGATTGAACCAAAAGATCAAGTGAATAGCTTCCTATTTTAGATTTGTAATAACTCTGAACTGCTTGCATATACATGGGCCTTACAGTGTTATGAGGAGACTTTTCACCAGAGAAAAGATCTGTCTGTTTCTAAGATCGCTGTACTTTCAGAAGGATGCCCCTTAGCCTTTTCCATCCTTGAAAAAAGGAAGAAAAAAACAAACCAAAACAAAAAATTAAGCCCACTTCTCTTTCTTCTGCACATACAAAATTGGAAGGTGTCATTTCCTTTCATTAATTCATTTTACCAGATCAAAGTAAATAGTCTGTTTATAGAGAACAAAGAAGCCCCTTTTTGGTATTCTGTTGAAGTCGCTATCAGATTCAGAAGTTTACTCATCTTTCTGAAATCTGGCAAGGCTGCATGCTGCCTAGATTACAGCCAAACAGCTCATGCAAAACAGGCAAATAAATTCCATGCAAAACAAATTCTAACAGAGAAAGAATTAGAAGGGGGCATTTTGTTGATTTGGGAGACTCTCAAGAGGCTAGGGCTCTCATTCAGCTTGCAGAGGGGGCTTTGGTAAACCCGGAACACTCAGCATGCAGAGGTAGAACCACTGGGGGACAGGGGACCTGTATTTTGCTAAAGTTATTTTCACTGGTTACAAAATTCATTAGGAAATAGGTGTTGCTTCATACGTTTAATTCCAGCCAGATTCTTATAACTATTGTTTATTAGGAGCAGTGTTTCATGTTTAACTTCTTGTAGGGCAAGATCCAAGGAGTTAGCATGTCAAGATCTAGCTCCAGATATTAGAAAACATACTTTTAAAAAGGCTAAATTCTTGTAGCTAGCTTGTTTTCCTAAAGTAGGGCTTCTGAAGTGTCTCATTCAGAGACGGATAGCAGGTGAGACTGTTGTATGAGCTGCATGTCAAAAAATTTTGGTGTCTTGTCTCAAGGCAGAGAGAGTTAACTCCAACCCAGGTTATGAAGGCAACTGCGTGTTGAAGATTCCTAATGCTGTTTTCCAGGATGTCCTGCTCTAAGGTGTGTGCTTTGGTATCTCAACTTTGACAACACTGTGCTGAGTTATGACACCTGAAGCCTTTTCCTGGAAAGGATGTCTTTTGAGTACTATTCTTGTGCTCAGTTTTTCTACTTAGATGATAATCAATGCCATCTAGTACAACCAGTCTGAGACCATCTCTACACCATCTCTGAATCTCTCTTTCAGCAAGCAGAATTTTTGTTTTTTGTCTTCTCCACCCTTCCCTAGAAAATATTTTGATTTTAGCCACACTATGCCTTCATCATCTTAAAACCAATATTAGACTCTTTCAGGAGGGTCTTCCATTTTCAAATAAGCTGCAGTTTCTCTACTAAAAGTGCAGGATTAATACATATCAAGAAATACTCACAAGGACTGTGCCTAGATAAGTAAATTCTTGTATTTTCCATGTAGGATACTGGCACACACATACTTTCCTGGCACTTTTACTAGTACAAATTTTGAAAAGGATTTTGCATAGATTAGGGTCCCAAAGGCACTCGGTTAATTAGAATTAGAGGCATCCCTCTGTGAGAAAGGATTAGGCAGGTAAAAGACTAGGACTGTGATCCATCAGCCCATAGGGACAATGGTGAAACTGCAGTTCATTGGTTTGGACCCTGTGTGTGGAGTTGAGATACATGACAATGAGCGTCAAGATGAAGGGAGTGCCATGGGAGGGACTATATAGCAAAATCCAGGGGCCTCTGTAATAGGCTTTGAATGGACCTTTAGGGCACATTTACCCTAAACCCAAATTTCTTAAACTTTTTCTTTTAAATTCAGCCAAATCAAAAGATAGACATGCCAGTCAGATTTTTATCAAGGTCTTTACAAGTTTTTTTGTTAGTTTTTACTCATATTTCCTAGTGAATACAGTGTAACATGGTCTGAAAATTGGAACAGATTTTGAATTTATATTAACTTTTTATTATGAATTTTAGTTTTCTTTTGATGACATGCTTTCTATAACTCAAAAAAAAGGGCATTTTTTTCCTTGCTATAGCTTTCCTTTGAAAAACCTATGCCATGAAGACTTTCATTCTGGCAAAGCAAGTCTTAAAAGACCTGCTTAACAGCATACAAAGAACATCCTCATTTACCAGTAAGGTCTGATGTTTTGATGACATTATCTTAAAGGCTTTGAGTGTTGCCTTCCAGTTGTGAAGGAGACAGAAAATCTTTATGGCAAAGAAGACAAAAATCAAGTTCCAACCCCACAGTTTGTTGCTAATGGTTTTGAAAATCCACTATAATTTTAAACTTTAAAATCTGAAATTTGCATACACAGTAAAAAGTAAAAGGTCAAGCAAATTCTTTCAGTTTTTCCCTGTTCCATCTCTTCCATTCAGCCAGGTCTACCAGCTTCAGGTTTGTGTCCCTGTCAAGTCCCTGAGCAGTCAGGTCTGGTTTCCTGTTGTCATTTGTTCCAGGTTAGCTCTCCATCCATGTCTGAAGCACTACCCTATGTGACAGCAACATCCTCCCTATAAAAGTAACTAATAATTCTTTTTTCTTTTCTCTTGTTTGCTCCTGTTTAAATTTAAATCTCACTTGTTCTGTGCTACTTTGCAGTCATTTCAGATCTGCTTACTTCCTGGCTGCTGCAGATGGTGGGGCCATAGTCACTGCTGTAAGGACACTGGATAAATTACTAGTTTCACTTAAACCAAAGCAGCTCTAATATGTTGCTTCAGGATTTTTTTTTTTTTTTTCACCCTAACTGTCCAGCTTCAGAAAACACCTGCAAGTCTAACACAGTGAAAACCCTTTTCTTTAAAGGGGTCTTTACAGGTCCGTGGAGAAGCTATGTTAGGTCACTGCTCAGGCCTGACCTAACATGCAAGTGCAGCCAGAACCTGGCTGTCTGTTGGGGACATCTCCACCTGCAGAAGAAACAACTTTACTGGGCTTTTAAGATCTAGTTATAATGGTTACTTTTTCAGTGTATGAGATAGTCAGTACTTTGCATGTGTGTTTGTAGATGAAGAATTCTCTCAGAGCAAAATGCAGGTTTCTTACCGTGCTTAGACTTGTGGCTATTTCTACCACTTGCCAGGACCAAACTTTTCACAATTGGTTTCTAAGTTAGACTCTTCAGCAGTTTGATGTCTCTGATTAAATGTTTCAGAAAGGACCCCGAATAAAAGTAGTGTGATAAAGGTGTCTCTTTGCACCTTGCCTTTTGACTGTCTCTTTTGTAATCCTGACTCCTGTTAGACAAAGACTTTTTCTCTGAGGAAAACAAGTATTTTATTTAACAGTGACATCTGATGCATGTTCTCTTTTGTCCTGATCCAGACTAAGCTGTCCAGGTCAGGAGTGGTCTCTTTGCTATTATTCCGTAACCTGTCCACAGAGGAGAATTACTTTTTGTTTTATGTTGTACAACACCTGGCATGGTGCTAGTACAAATAATACTAATGTACAGTACCTGGCACAGCAACACCTTATGGTCTCCATATGTGGCACTGCCATAAATGTGGCAGTGCAATACCTCCAGTCAACACAGAGAATTACCTCTTACTGAAACTAAATGGATGTGGGTGCTCTTGATGATAAATCTGCCCACCCTGGCCTATGCTTTTCTTTATGCAATTAGCTGGACTGAGGGATGGGATTTTTTTTCTGACAAACTACCTGGTTTTCAGCTGCAAGCACAAGAAGATATTTCCCAAGGATTTGTCTGTTCATGACATGGCAGAGCTGTACTGTCACCTTGTTTGATGGACCTCCTGGGGCTTCCTTGACCCTGGGTCTGACTGTGGCACTTTATGTCAGCCAGGCTTGGAGTGAAGAGTCCATGCTCACCACCTGTTCTTACTTTGCCCCTCATGAAGGCTGCTCTTCTTGTCCTGTGACACCTCTTCCTCTGCGAGATTTGAACAAGAAAGTGGGCAGGTTGAGGTGGAAATTCAAAAGGCATCTCCAGAGGGAAGCTGTAAGATGGAATATTCTCTCTGTGAAGTGGATAAAGACTATTAGGTTGGCAGCATGCAAGGAAAAGGGCACTTAAAAATCAGAATAAACAGTTCTTCGGTTCAGATTGCACACAGCTTGGCCTGTCCTCAGTACCAGTAAGACTGGTGTGTGGGGACACCAGCACTGCCATGGCCCTGCAGCCCTCACAGCCCTGGCTGGCCCTGACTCCCCCACTGCAGTCTCCCAGTGTCCGTGGCCCAGGACCCCGCCACAGCCCAGCCTAGGCCCTCCTCTCTGCCCCCGTGAGGCTGGGGGATGCTGGTTTGCAGTGCCACTGATGTCCCAGCCTTGCTTCACCGTGGTGAGTCCTCCTGAGGGCCTGGACTTGGGCTGAACCCAGCCACCATCCTGAGGCCTGCCCTGCTCCCTCCCTCAGTACAGGGTGGCTGCACCCAGCAGGGCCCGCTTAGGTCCCAGCTCTCCCCTTGTGTGAGGTGAACCGCTGAATGGAGACGTTAGTCCAAAAACAAGGGCTGAGGGAACAGGAATCATGGACATGTCCGTTTCCGAGGCACTTCATGTGCACTAGCCTACTTCACACGCCTGAAAGACCACTGGCCTGGACAGCAGGTACCAGCTTCCCTTCGCTTTCCACTGCTCTCTGTTCTCTTTTCCTCTTGTTTGTTTGCTTTCACTGACTACAGAACACAGTACTAAGCCTCAGGACTGCCAGACTTCCGAAAGGTCTAGAGCTTTTAGAGAGACAAGAGAAGAACAAGGAAGAGGAAGGCTAGATCTTATACAGCTTTTTTTTTTTTCTCTTAGCAAGTTTTATTGGAGCTTCTTTATGCTCATTTTCACCACAGAAAGCCAGTCCGTGGCATGGGAGGCCATGAATTTTACACAGCTTCTCTGCACCAGTTTCGAACCATATAGTCTTTCAGAGGGCCTCAAAAAATAAACCCCAAAGCTAACAATACCAGGCCCTAAAACCACGCATTCAGAGCATTACTGTGGAAAAGTATATCTGCTGAAAATCTGTGGCTTGGCTTGCAACACACCAAATTTCCCACATAGACAAGCCCTCTATCTGAAAGAAAGAGGACAGTTAGGACATAAATCTTTTAAATGAGTAAAATAATAGCTCTCTTGGCAATGGCATATCTGATAAAGTGTATTCCACCTGTTGTGGAAAGGCAACATATGGCCATAGTAATCTGCAGTTCAAATAGAAATACCAGGATTTAAGTTCTAGCCTAGGAAGATCTCTCATCACTGAATCCTCAGCCCTATCTACAGATGAGTCTGTTCACATGGCATGAGGAAAAGAAAGGGGACATTGTCCAGTGGTTGAGCTCAGAGTATGAGGAGTGCTGGGATTTACAGAAATTTCCTTCTAGATCTTCCATGCTGCGGGGAAACCTGTGCGTGGTTTTCCATCTACAGCCCACCTCCAAGATCTCAGGCATCTCCAAGTGGGCATACAAAAGCTTCCCTCTCTAGAGCCCACAACACTTATAACACTTTCAGTTGCTGTGAATTGTTTAAAATAGTATTTTTCTATATTGCTATATTCAAGAATAGATATGTAATATTTAAGTACATGGAATATCTATAAATGCCTCCTCTAGCCATCCTCGTCCAAGGAGGAAGAGACCCTTATAGTGAGAAGGGTTCTACAGGAGTGTTATGTTACTCTCTGTTTGATGTAGTTATAAGCTTTTCCATTTTGGCTTTGTGTAATTTTCCTTTTGATTAGACAAATATACTGAGCAATCCACAAGTTAGTATGAGAGTGGAGAATTTGTGTAGGCAATCAGAGAATTTCTCTTTTCATAACCATATTGAAAGGGTCTACGTAAGCTTCCATGTAAACTAGACATAGATTGTGATTAAGTTCTGCTGAGCATTTTTGCTCAGAATCTGATAAGGTAATTTTAATGTAGTAAGGAAAATCTTTCTGAAATCAACACAGGAAAGAGAGGCTAACAGTTTTATTCATTACCTTCTAGTTAAAGAGCTGCTTAAGAGTATTTTGTGTACTTTCTAAAATTTGGGGGAGCTATTGATAAAGTTTATGCTTGATGGTTATGTTTAGTGAACCTTAAAACAGCATTGTGGTTTAACCCCAGCTGGCAACAAAGTACCACTCAACAGCTTGCTCAGTCCGCTTGTCCCCAGTGGGGTGGGGAGAAGAATCAGAAAAAGGTAAAACCCATGTGTTGAGATAGAAACAGTTTAATAATTGAAATAAGGTAAAATATAACAACAACAACAATAATAATAATAATAATGAAAAGGGAGATATCAAAAAGAGTGGAGATTCAAAAAATCTCCAACCAAACCAACACCAAACAACAGTGATGCACAATAAATTTGATCATCGCCCGATGACCAATGCCCACCCAATCCCTGAGCAGCAATCAGCCCCTTCTGGCTAACACCTCCCAGTTTATATACGAGCATGACATCATATCATACAGAACACCCCTTTGGTCGGTTGGGGTCAGCTGTCCTGGCTCTGCTCCCTCCTGGCTTCTTGTGCCCCTCAAGCCTTTTCGCTGGCAGGGCATGAGAAGCTGAAAAGTCTTTGACTTAGTACAAACACTACTTAACAACAACAAAAACCATCAGTGTGTTATCAGCATTATTCTCATACTAAATTCAAAACACAGCACTGTACCAGCTACTGGGAAGAAAATTAACCCTATCTCAGCTGAAACCAGGACACACAGTTTTGTATCAATGTTTCTCAAAAGGGAGGTGACCTTCAACAAAGAGTTACGTGCACGATGAATCTGTGCATGTGCACACTTTAACCCAGGCCCCAAGTGTGGACACTTCACAGCTCAAAGCCTGAACTCCTCTGCGTCTCATTGTGCTTTCTCCAGGAACTGTTGTAAAGCTGGATTCACTGATTTTTAGAGGGGTCTTGAGTGAACTGTAGGCATGTCTCCACATCTACTGCTTTTAGTTCATGGTTTTACAAAGGTCCCATTGCCGCAGGAGTCAGTGCTGAAGGACTGACTGAGTTTTCTGGTTTTACTAGAGCAAAACCATGCCAGCTCCAACACATCTGTGGCATGGGGATGCTTGAAGGGATCACTCTCCTGTCACTTCCCATTCTCTTGCAAGGAAGAAAAGAAATAAGCTGTTAACAGAAGTGGTAGCGCTTCAGTGCAATCTTCCTTCTGCTGAAATGAGCTGTGGGAGAATCTGCCTTTCTCGTAAGTTGCTCCTTGCCTGGTGATGTGGTGGGCACATGTCTGTTATAAAGCCCAGAGTCTGGGGCCTTTGTGCAGTTGAACAAGGAGGGTCACTAGATCTTTCTCCTCCCTGTTTGGTTGCAGGGTCTCAGTGCCAGTCCAGATGTGTCCATTTCTTTTCTTTTTGTAATCTCTTAGAGCACAGGGACCTACAGTACTGTGTGAGGGGAAATACTCCAACAAGAAATGGTTCTTATGGGAGTGGACAAATCCATACACCTTCCCTAAATTAGATAAAACAAACTAACAACATCAGTAATGGCCACCTTGGCTGCAGTTTAAAACTAGCTGGAGCCATTCTCCATGAAATCAGCTTCTGCATTTTAAAAAAGTATTAGGCCAAAGACAATCTTCTGTCATTACTACTTAATCTTAACCCTCCAAAGGTCATTCAGTGGTATTGCTAGGTTTTCGGCATACCACTAAAAATGGAGAAAAAATGTTCTTATATGGTGATAGTGTAATGAAACACAACCTTCCACTGGCCAATGGGACTCTCAAGGCAGAGATATGTGGGGGTTTTATAGTGTTTGTGAAGGATACTTTATGTTCTGTAACATATGGTATTGTTGTTACTCTTTTGATTTGTAGTTTTGGGCAGACACATTCTCATAACCTTTGTACGCCTTCGGCTTTGGAGGTCCTAAAGCTGCTATTGTTCAGCCAGTTTCCAAGCTCAAGAAGAATGTTTTCTTCATAAAGAACATGTTAAATATTACTAGAATTTCAGCATGAGTTTTGTATTTCAGGCATATGATTTGGCATGTTCTGTAGATGACAAAACATAGCTTAAAAGTTATGATTTAATTTAGATCTTTTAAATTAAAAAAACAGCTGTTTCTGTACATATGAAATGTGAGTCCACTGTAACTTTACTTGCCTAAGCATTACTTTCAAGGTATAATATATTGTATAACCCAAGAGCAGAATACGACGGCTGGATTCAGTATAAGATCTGTCTAGCTGCTTCCTACCACTGAATGAGTGCAAGGCTTGAGTAAGCTTGACAAATCATTGTCAGTGGCTTGAATAAAGTTTATTTCTCTCTCTTTTCAGTTTTCATTCTTTTGCCAGACATACTTGCCTTCTTAGCTGAGTTGAGTCTGAACATTGGTGATTAGATTTCTGGGAATTATGGTAGTGGAACGCATTTCAGTAATAGGTAAACTGAAAGATTGCGAAGGGGAAGGCACATCCTTTGGATTATATGCCAGAAAACACCTATGATGGGTGAAATGCTCCTATGCAGAGAGACAGTGCAAGATAACGTATCATTTAGGGTCTATTTTAAGAATGTAAAGAGTCAGTGTGTGGTGTTGTCAAGAGGGTAAAATTCCCCTCATGTTTAGACATGTTGCTGGTAGCGTGTTAAACCACACACAAATAGGCTGAAGGATGATATACAGAGTCCTTTACTGGTGCCTTCATTTTTCAAATGACATAAAGTTCTCCCTTCACACAGTACTTGGCATTAGATTTTTCCCTAAGATCTGTTGGGGTGCCCCCCCCCCCTTTTTGGTTTGTGCTTTCACGAACTTCTAAAAAGCAATGAATGATTTATACGGATAATATACAGAGAAGAATACAGTCAGGATATCCAACTAAGTGCTAATAGCTATGTGCTGTGGACAGTACAGTGCCTTTGTAGGCATGAGAACTCCCTCTTCTAAGTGTATGACAAAAGAACTGAGTTTTTCCAGACTAAACAAAGCAGCTGTAAGTCTGATAATAAACAGCTACTAAACATTGTTCTTTTAATTCAACATCTTTTTTACTTACTGCTATGTAGTCAAGAGCAGTTGCGGTGCTGCCAGCAACCAGCACTTCAGGATTTCTGAACAGGGAATGAAAGCAGGTCCATTTTTCATGCACGCAGATTCTGCTTTCAGATTTTCACTTGTGTCTCTTCTTGCGACATCCTATGGAGCAGTGCTAAAATGAATGTCCTTGAGATTTCCTGTACTTCATTACAGGTATTGCACATCATTTACGTGCAATGCAATAACTCACAATGCAATAACTTTTTCAAGATATGTACCTGAAATATGAGGAATTAAATATATGAGGAAAAACCTTTACTTTAAACATTAATGTGGTGTATTTTTTTTTTTTAATCAAATTCTTTCTGTGTGCACCAGTACTTATATTAGAGCTTCATGCACTTTTCCAGTCTCTGATAGATCATGGCCATTTTTCTGGGCCATTATGAATTGTGGTGGTCGCCCATCCTTGCTGAAACAGTACAGTGTCAAGGAGAGGCCTGTGGTAATAATCAGAGCTGGGCAAAAAGCCTCTCCCCATTCCCATCTCCTATTAAGCCACCAAAATATTGAGGGGATTGCGATCCACAGTGACTTGCTGCAATATTTTTAAAAATCTTTCTTTCATGGAATTACTTAAAATGATTTTTTGAGATCAAGAGCTTTAGCATAAACAATTTCAAAGTTTTGGTTTTACCCTTAAAATTTCTTTAAAATGTTTCTTTTAAAAGTAGATAAATTTCATGAGATAAGGCAATAATTTGACATCAGAATTGAAATGCTTCATTTAGCAAATATTTGGATGAAATATTTAGACATTATTTGTCCATTCTGCTTGGAATTTTTAAATTATTTGCTTATTTTTTGCTGAAATTTCAAATATTTACATATTGTCTCAGCATGACATTTCCTGATGAGTATATTATTTATATGAAGAATTTTGCCCCTTTGTGTTTGAAGTACCTTGTGTGACTGTGAAAAACTTCACAAAAGCGAATTGAAAGGTAAGGAATCTCCATCAAGAAATTTTGCAAAGAAAAGTGGAGTAGTTAATGAAAAATCTTTCACAAGGAAAAGTTCAGGATAGAATGAAAGTGATAAATCAGTGATTTAAATCAAAGTTAGAAGTCCATAAATTCCTTTTTCAGCAGTAGGTTAAACTGTCAGGTTTAACAAAAGCTTACAACGCTCTCCTGCTCTCTGGTTCTGATTCTGCAAGTGCTATT
>NW_009919949.1:19848-64992 GCF_000696875.1 Nestor notabilis | reverse complement strand
TGCAACCTGGTGTGCTCCCCCCTCCCGCCCCCTGCCACACCAAGGAATTAGGCCTATCTGGCACTATCTAGGACCTTATCTAGATGGGGCAATGAGTCAAATGTTATTCATATGTAGGTTTCCAGTGTTGTTGTGCAAGCCCTTTGATAGTAAATACTAAACTTGACAGATGACCATGTGAGATAGACTCATTAAAGGAAGAGTCTTATCCGGCAACTACCATTCATATTTCTTTTTCTAGATGATCTGATTAAAAAGTCACATAATTATAGATACATATATTTTAATATAAAATATACATATATGTCCCAGGGTGGTTTTGTTTGTTTGTTTATTTGCTTGTTTTATTATTTTAAACCAGCTCACTGAGATATACAATTATAAAATACTTTTTTCTTTTCCAGCTGAATTGTGAATTGTTTTATTTCTTCAAACAATCTTTCAGTGTAAGTTTTATCACACCAGCTGCTGCTGTGTTGTCCTTGTAAAAAGTCTCTCAGCATATCCCATATGAATGATTCTTTTCAGGTTTTATAGTTCAGTCATGGAATTAACTTCGAACTATAACAGAAGCAGCCCTGTAGAAGGCATACTCACAAAACAGCTGCTCCTTAAGAAAGACAAGAAAGATCATAGGAATTGGAGGGGACTTGTGGACTTCATCAAAGTTTGTATGTGTGAGATTTAGAAAGTCCTAAAATGGACTGTTGCTGAGACATCAGAGAAGATCAGAATGGACTAACACAGTTCATAAGTCTTCTGAGTTCATTTTTTTGGACCGCATCCACAGCACCTCCCTGGTGCCAGTTTGCATGAGGGGGCTTGCACCCTGTGTTTAAAATGAGTGTCTCTCTAAGCTGTTACCTGTTATTCTTCCTGATTGCAGCAGCTGTTGAGTATGGTGTATGTATTGAAACTCTACCATCAAGGGTAAGCAAGATCTATAACTGATATAACATTAGCAGCAGAACTGAAATATGGACTAAGTTTTATAGACTGCTTGGTCCCTTGAAAAGGAATGTTAAATTAATTTTAAGTGTTGCAAATGCCTTCTGTGGGGCATCTGCTCAGCAGAAATTTCCTCTGCACTTCTCAAAGTCTGGTTTAGACAGGTTAATAAATCTCTGCCTCGCTTCAGCTGCAAAGGGTTGACATTTTATAGCTGGAGAAGGTGAAGAAGAGAAAGTCACATCTTGTATGGAAAGATAATTCTAGGACAGCACTAAAGGAGTACACAGGCTTCTTCAGTCTTAGTGCTTGCTGCTAAGTAGTTGAGTGTGTTGTTTTAATAGAAAACAAAGACTCAGAGTGAGGAAAGACTGAGAATTGAGAAGGCTGAGTGGACAGAAAGGAAACAGATTTGTTTGCAGAGGAGACTGGGGAGATGTAAGGAAATCTGTATGAGTGTATGTGATTTGTAGTTGTTACTGAAGCTACTAAGTGGTCTAAATCACTGTAATTTATTCTGTATCACTGATAAATGAATTAAAACAATATTGATTCAGGATATCTTCTTATTTTAATTGTTTTTCTGTACACCCAGTTTGAAATGCTCAACAAAGTTATAAAAATGTCCTATCAAGTTTATGTACTTCTCAATTGTGATTAATTTGATTTACAAAAGACAAAGTTTAAAAAGAATGGGAACATTCATAACCCAGTGATTTACTGTGAAACATAAAATTACTGGCAAAATAATAAAGTTATGTGTTTAAAAATGTAAGGAATAAGTTCCAGTGATGCCATAAATTCCAGGAAAATATTTTAGGAACTACAACATAGAAATTTATTACAGCTTGGCTGGAATAATGATTTCTCCTTGGCCAACAAAACACTTTACAGCTTTAAATCTATGGATGAGTAACAAAGATGGTTTTATCAGAGAGGCTTCTTTTAGGTTTATATGTTATTTACCAAACCTAAAATACTAAAATAGCAGGTAAAATCAGGTAAATTACTAATTATTTTATCTTTAAAATGAAATAATTTAAATTAAGAATTAGAAGTTTTATATTGTGAATGATGCTTGCAAGGTATGTAGGCTCAGCAAGGCAGTTCTTGTTTTTCTCCCATGGATGCTGTCAGAGCACTGTTAGCAGTGTTCTGTTTGGTTCTCCATGCAAAGCTGACAGACACTTGTATGGGTTTAGCAGTCAGCATCTTGTCTGATAGTTTGGAGGCTCTCAATTCAACCTCTCATAAAAAGCATGCTTCTCTCAGCAATATAGCTACACATGCAATATTAGTGCTACAACTGAATTCTGTGAGCTGGCACAGAGGGAGGTTCTGTTACATTGCCTTCTGTGTCCATTTTTGACTTGGCTCCCTTTCTCCTTATGCAGAGCAGAGATGCTCCTCTTAGCCCCTTCCTCTTAGCAGGGTAAAGAAAAGGTCGTGGAAGATCTGACCAGTTTTACTGGTCTCTGTGTAATGCAGCAAGTCCTTTTCCTTTTGTAGTGGCTTGAGTTTCTTGTTGGGTTTTTTGTTTTGTTTTCTGACAGATGGAACTGTGGTGCCTGAGATCTGTTAATATGGCCAGGTTTCGACTCGGGTGAACTTTAATTCAGCTGAGCCATGGCCAGAGATAGTAATGCTAAAAGACAGAGTACTGTACTGCTGAGATCTTCACACTAATCATTTCTATAGTGTTCTAAAAGTGAAAGTGGGTAGAGGTTTAAGTGACTGCCAGGTTAATAAAAACCTGGTGTTCCTGCCTTAAGGATTTTACTGTACAAAGTTCAGTTGCACATCAGGACCCAGATTCAAGGACTTTAAAGTAAATTAAAATACTTCCATTCATGTTTCAATTGCTGGAAAACATTTGAGTTGTGAGTTTGCAGAGCCATGACCAGGAAGAGTAGGCCAGGAGAGGCAGAAGTGTCATTGTCACATTCATCTTCCAAACAGATGACCCCTGAATACATCCTGATTAGTCACCCTTACAGGCAGTTCTGGAGACTTTGTGGCTCATCCCCTTCCTGGTTGAAGCCTGATCTTTTGCATGAATTTGTGAAGCCATTCAGTGCAGAGAGAGGTTATCTCATGTCTGTCATGGGTCTGCCAAACCCTGCTTCTCTCTGCCTTATTTGTGGTGACATAGAAAGATATAAACTGCAGCTCACGCAATCCGGAGGGCTCCATCCATTGCTTCCTTCTCAAAGAAGTAGTGGTAAAAAAGGTGGGGATGGCACATTGTCATTGAAGTGCAGTATAGGTACATCAACACTGTCATTAAACCACCTGCCCTGTGTATGTGTTTCAGTCCCACTAGAGCAATACAGGACTCAAGGCAAGAATCTGCTAAAGGAGAGGAATATGTGTTTAAGCCTTGACCCTCCAGGTACAATGCTAACAGTACTCTCCAAATGCTTCAAAACTAGGTATGCCTATACTTCACATCTAAGGCACAGCAGTCACTTGAAAATGTGTACAACTAATGCTAAGGACTATGCAGGCAGCTGTGGCTGTGGTGTGGTACACAGCCTGCAGGAGTTGCAAAATAAACTGGATAGTGTCTAGTATGGCTGCCTTCTCATTTAATATTTTAGTTTTAATATAGAATAATTCAGATTGGAATGGAACCCTAGACTTAAGAATAAGATTTACTTCATTTGGTAGTGGAAGTGTTGATCTGGGACCTGCTTTTATCTGTCCAACATCTCTACTCTTCAATAGGATTTGCTCATATGTGGCCAAGAAACAAAGTGGTTTCTCTGTGGCTATGTGACAGAGGAAATATAAATCAAAGGGCCTAATTCTGGTGGAAGCAGCCTATTCTCACGTGAGACATCTTCTTTTTCATGTAGAGAATCATCCCAAAGTTCTGGCAAACTAAGTGAGGTTTTTCTGGGTTATTTGCTGGGGACAAGGCCAATAATACAATTTAAAAATGCACAGGGTCCAAATCTTGTTTTTTTCCTGCATTTCCCAAATGTGCCATTTTTTGCATTCATATCACTTAATATTTCAGTCCTGATCTTCCATTCTGTCTTCATTTTCTGTCCCATTTTGGGGTTTCAAATGCACTCCCTTTTCCCCAAACATCCTGTCACATACCAAAGGTGTAACCATATCCACTATCTTAACTCCAGGTGGCTGGAAGCTGATTCTGCATAAATTAGAGAAAAGCTACATTCTTCTTTTCCTTCCCAGAAAATTGCCCAAAATTAAGCTTATAGAGCATAAATCTAGACAGAATAAAGTTGTGGCCACCTCTAGTTCATCAGTTCTATGTACTTAGTATTCACACAAACAAAAATTGTTTTCAGCCACTGCTGAATCTTAATCCTTTACCTTCCTCCATAGTTTTCAAATACTAGATTCTGGCATAACCTCTACATGCAAGCAAAGTGAACAACCCCTCACTCATGAATAATTCCACTAAAAAAGCAATTCAGTGGATTTCAATTATAGAACTAGAATATAAGAAAGTCAGACTTTATTCTCATTAACACAAAAAATGTTAATTTAGCATCACGTAACATAAACACATAAAGAAAATGGTTCATTAAATCCAGCTTTTGTTAATGTGTACTTGAAGATGTCTGGAGCTATTGCAGCAGAGGCCACTGCTCCAGCAGGTGGATACTCCTGCACATGGGTAAAGGTAAGACTGGTGAAGATGGAGACTATATCGGCATCTGAAACCTTTGGATTACAGTAGATGTGAATCAGTATCATTTTATTAACACCAGTGAAACTTTGATGTTCTGTCCCTTTACTTTTGCAATCCAATTATTTCTTGTAAAGTGTACAGTTACAGATAAGACCAAACATACAGAAATTTGGGCTGCAATGATTCTATAAACCCCCAACCCTTTATGGAGAAAAGCAGGAGGTTTCCTAGATTCAGCTGACAGGAGTTGACATGCATTTTTTGTTTACCATCTCATAAATGACTGCTATCATTAGTCTTGCAAGAATTCCTCCATTTTGGTACTGAAACTTTTCAGAGTTGTTATTTAGAAATTTGTAGCTCTGAATCCTGAATGAAATTCTAAACCTGCTTCATCATCAAACTTATAGTCTGAAATAAGTGCACTCCAAACTCGTACAAAGCAGCTATAAAATAGGTCGGCTGGTACAATTCTTCTTTTCTCTTCCCAGCCACAAAAACTACCTGCTTTCTATTCATGCTCATATATTGTTCCTGTAGGACTGAAAACACTTGTTTGCAAGGAAAGGTAATGCTGGATGACTTCCAATGTATCTAATTCTGGGATACAGGAAATGAACAAAGTGAAAGGGTTGGCTGTGTCCAGGGCTCTAAGTAGTCACTTACTATCTTTTGGAAAAACAGCATGATAGTCCACCTGAACCATGGGTTAATTTGAGAAAACTACAGCAGCCATCATTATTGTAGAATATTGCTGTTAGTAAATATATCAGCCCTCAAAATTTCTCATCTCTTTCCTAAGTGTTTATTCTTTGCTATGAAATCTGCTAGATGAATCCAGCACAACTTCTTAAAATCAAGTGACAACTTTCTGGGTTTCTATTTTTCTCAACTGCAAGTCCAGATAGTCTTTGATTTAGTCAGAGTATCTGTCATTAGCTAAAAAGAAAAAGCTTGTAGGAGTATTGTCTTGATACTTTATTATTTTCTGAAAATGCATTACAAGTTTGATATCTACTGTCAGGGATGAGATAACCAAAAAATGAACGCAGTAGGCTTTTGCCCTGGGTGAGCTTGCTGCAATACTCTTCAATTATAAGACTTTTTCATGGCTCCTACACTCCTTTCTGAAATGTTAAAGGTCTCACTAATCTTATCAGGTTGTTGATTGCCACCTGCTGAGCACAACAAAGAGCCAAAGAATGTGTATTACCTTCAATACGTATCAGTGGTTTAACTCTTTTCCTGACCTAAAAGTTATTTTGTTTCTTTAAGTGATGTGAATATTGAAATTGCCTTGTTTGAAATGTATGTTGCGTGTGTGCTAGCCGGCGTCTCTTTCAACATTGTGCCACAGCACACTGTGGTATAATTGCAACAATGGGATCTTTAGTGCCAGGGATGCAATTTTCACCCACACTGACAACAATGGCCAGCAAAAAGGAAGTTTCCATGGAGTCTCATCCTTTTCCCTTAGCTCTCAGCCTCCTGAAACAAAGCCGTAAAGAGGGTGTCTGTTGCTGGAAAAGATCTGGAAAAGCTTTTCCTCGGCAGTGGAGTCAGTAGCAGCACAGATGATTCCCTTACTAATATAATAAATGAGGTGAGAATTAGGAAATAAAAGATGCTGGTTTTCAATGCTGAAAATTGAACCATGTGACACACTCCAGAATCTCCAAGTATAAATCTTCCTTATACAGACATCAAAGCGGCAAAACTTCAAGAAACCCCAGGGGGTTTGTGGAGCTGAGTTTTGACTAAAGATGGGTATAACTAATATGGGTCAAAGCTTGCATTCAGTGGATAAGCATTCAAAGTTTGTCATTTTATTCCTATTTACTGGACCACCGAAATTTAGCAGGAGATATCAAGAAGATAATCTTTATTATGATGTTTTTAGAATTTTCTCCTTTGGTTCAGCCTGGAAATGCTCCAAGATCGGCTTTCTTGTGATGTTTTGGTACTTTTTTTTTTTTCCGTTTCTCAAGTGTTTGTACTTTGGCATTCCTTTTTCACTAGCTTAATCCTGTATTAAAACCTCTCCAGAGGAGATGGCAAGATGAGTCTAGCTAAACTGGACACTGAGGTTAGAGAAGAGATTGAGGAGTGGGAGTTAGAGGAATTTACTGCTCTTACAGTGGCATCAGCTGAGGAAATGGGACTGGGATAGTTTCACAGCCGCAAGATCTGGGGAGAAAGCATAGCCTAGCCACATGCTTTTGTATCCAAAACAGTGATGGAAATATAACTGCATGGTGTTCAGTTAGGGACTGAGCATCTCTAGGCAAGCAGATTAGTATCTCTGCACTCAGACTTCTAGAGAAAATCTGTTTCAGTGTGATACATGGTGCTTTTTAGGCAGCAGTTAAGTGCCCACATGCATCCCACTGCTCCGTGATGATATGCATGGGTGTGCTTCCCCGCAGCTCCTGCCTTCTGGAACAACCTTCCCATGTCTTCACTTCCCTGATTCTCCTTTTCAACTAATTTTTTAAAACCATTTCTTTTCCCCAGCCTGTGCCCCTGAAGTTCTCTTTTACTCTCCCTATGGTTAGTATTGATAGCTCTCTAAAATACTCCTTATGCAATCAGCTTTTCTTCTGTTTTGGCCTGAACTTACACCTTGGCTGGGTCTCTGCTGTATGCAGTAAAGTGTTGTGGGGTTCATGGTCTGTGTTTTATGCGATGCAGATTAAAACCTGGGTTGAATTCACAGAAGCTAAAGTATTGCTGTAAGGCATTTATCCTCCAAGAATGGCCTATTAGTGCCAAGGATTCCAGCACTGTGTCTTGTTAGTGAAGTAAGTGAGCCAAACCCTCAGTGAAACAGATAACAAAAATAAACCCAATCAGGTTTCTTATACATTTTGCATGTGGACATTCCTCAGTGTCCAAGGACCTTCCCCAGTTAAGAACAAAGAAGAAGGCTAAAATGAGCTACGTGGTGTTTCACCAGACATGACTACATGCATGCATTCTCTCAGTGCTCCATACAAATGAAGTGTTGATTATTGGCTAACTGACAGATGATCGAAGATAATTCTTCCAGATGCTGCTAGCTAGACATTTTAAACTTTGTTTTAAGGGTGCGGATAGTGAGAGACATTTTTTTTGTGTTTTGATTTGGTGAATCTATTCATGCTTTATGGCACTATGAAAATGTAAATCTGTCATTCTCCAGATATGTCTAGCCCACTGACTTCTGCTGATGGCTGTGAGAGGCAAAACATCTAGATGTTTTAAAATCACATACCCATTTACACTCTTGGCTTTCCAGAGGATTTAGGATTCCACCAGGAAATTCATACACCAGTCCCACTTTTGGCACTGTTAAACTGTGAGATATTTACTGCATTGATTTGGCCAGAGAGGGATTGGCTACAGGACTTAGCAGAAGATGCTGTTAACATAAGCAGTATTTTATCTATTTAAATTTAATCTTAGAACATCTTAGTGCAAAGTGTTGCTTCTGCAACAGATTTATAAAAAATGTAGGTTTTAATGGTGTTGATTAAGCACAGTTCTTAGGACTTGGTCCAGTGCTCACTGAAGGTACTGGAAAGGCTCTCACTGACTTTAATGTGTATTAGGTCAGTCCCAGAATGATGACGGAAGTATTTTGTGAGGATTAATTTTTCTACTGAACGAACCTTCCCCTCAGTAAGAGTTCCTTCTGAACAGAGAGGTAATGGACCATTTTCTTCATTCTATAGCTTTAAGAAAGGTAACTAAAAGAAAAGATTAATTTGGTAATACTTGTGGAATTACCTGAAATTCTAACATACCAATGCAGGACTGCAGCTTCACTTTGTATATAATAGAATCACAGAATCATGGAATGGTTAGGATTAGAAGGCACCTTAAAGATAATCTAGTTCCAACGCCCCTGCCATGGGTAGGGACACCTTCCACTAGACCAGGTTGCTCAGAGCCTTGTCTAACTTGGCCTTCCTGTTTCTCATCTATAAATTGAGTATAGCCTGAAAACTGAAGATACTCATTGTTTAAAAAGATTAGTAATTTGTGATAGACAAAATGTTTACTAATTTCAACACCTTTTTAAATACTATTCATTAGGTGTTTTGTTTTTTAATCATTAAAGTTTTCCTGTCCTATTTTTCTTATTTCAATGAAATGACAAACAGTGACATAAAAACAAAATAACAGTCAGATCTTTGTGTTTTGTAATGAATAATAAAGTGTTTTAACCTCTTTAGGGATTTATCACCACGTTAATCCTTTAATCCCCAGAAAAACCAATTTTGTTGACACGAAAAGGGGATATTTAACTTCATTCAATTAATTTTCTACCTTGGAGATAGCATGATTATGGAGATTAGATTGAATAGATTCATTAGAATAACCTTATTTTATAGAAAGTGATAGTTTTGCTGGTAGATAATTCTACCAGAAAAGAAAACTTTATATCACAATCATGCTTAATTTTCCTCAACATAAGAAGAGAAATGCCATTACTTTGAACCCCAGAGAACTCTACCGCTTCTGTAATAGTCACATATTAGGTATTGAATCTTCTTATTAACCATATTTGACAATTAGAAATGTAAGAGAGCAGAACAGTCACTACTTTGCACATGTCTTTGCTCTACAACTGCAAATTTTGGTCATCTTCAAAGTTTTACCTAAGCAATGAAGCAATAAAGCAACTATTCTGTGTTGATTTTCCAAATGCACGGCATATGTAAGTTGAGACAGATTTTTCACTTTTTGCTTAAGCATTTGCAGAAAGGTTAGATTTTCAAACATGTTTTGTGGTACTTCAAAAGGATAAGGCTTTTTTGAAAAAATCTGCCTTATAGTTTGCTGTCTCTGGAATGAAAAGAGTGAGGTAGGGTGGTTTTATGGTTAAGACATCAAAGTGAGATTTGGAAAATCCAGATTAAATTCCTCACTCAGCCATAGACTTGACGTGCAGTCTTGGTCAGGTCACTTGACCTTACATCTTCCACTGAAAGTACTTGAATAGTACATCTTTTCTTCTAGCCTTTTTTAAAATGCCTTTTCAGACTGAGGTAGTTTGGGGTGCAGAGTGAGACCACAGTTCAAGGATATAATAAATTTGCTTTCTGGTACTGGATCAAAATATTTTCTGACTGAATGAAGCCTGGATAGACTTTGTTACACCAAAGCTGTCACTTCTGATGACTTTGTACCAGTGATCTTTATGCTGGATGAGATATCACTCCCTGCACCACTCAAAGAGTGTGTTTTATGAAGCAGTTTAAGCCAAAGCAAGCCCTGAATCCTGCTGCGTGTTCCCTCTCCTTTGTGTTAGTATTAGCAGAGGACAGCTGTGCAGTTGGCTGGATCAGTGAGCTGCTCAGAAGAAATGTTACCCCCTAAAATATGGTAATTTTTTGCTCACAACCAAATGTGTGGTCACTAATGCTGTCATAAGGTAGAAGATAGGAATGCAAGGCTTGGGAAGGGAAGGTGAGACCACACTTGTAGACACACAGATCTTCACTAGATTGGGTAAGGGCTATGTGTTGTGCACTTCATGACCAGTATAAATATGTTGGTAAAATCTCCTGGCAGAGGCACAGCTGTACTGGCAAAACAATAGTGCAGTATGGAAAGAGCTCCCAAAGCATGTGCTTGGCCTTCTATCTCAATACTGGCATTGTCAACAGAGAAGTGAGGTTGAAGATAATTATCCACACCTAGGTCTCAATCACAGGCACTCGCTCAACATACCATGGTGTTGGTAACCAGCTACTCCTTATCTCATTTTGGGAAGTGCTGGTCATTTTAAACTGCACTGTGCTTGCTCAGGAGCTTTGGGGATGAAGCACTTACATCTCAAACATAGGAACAGTTTTTGCACATTTTCCTTTGGTTTTATTATTTAGTTTGCATTATACAGGCAGGTGAAACTGGACAAAGGATGAATTACTGCAATCCATTGTTGGATATTTTGCTGCCGATAGCATTGATTTTGAAGTTCTGGTGCTGCAGTGATGCAGTATTTCTTAGCATTATCTACAGTGCTTTTACTTTTCATTAAAGCATGGAATTGCACAGGATATCACTTTGGTTAGGCAGAAAAACTTGCCTTGACACAATACAGCATAATGGTTTCCAAGGAGCCATTACTTTCTGTCATGTCAATAATAGGCAGATTAAAGCTCCTTAAACAGACACTTAACAGCACTGAGTGTAAGAACTCCAAAGGAGCTGTTAGTGCTTGTGGTGTCAATAATCCATCAATTAAGAATCTCTACTAGTATGCATTGACATAAAAGATTAGAATGGCCCTGAAGGAGCCAGTTGCAGTCAGTTGTCTGCTTCTGGTTATTTGGGGTTTTTTATACACCCTGCTATTCACGTCTGTTATCTTCCCTTTCCTTATTACTTCTCCTAAAAGTCTGGACAAATGGTATATCTAAATAACACAGAAATGTATTTTAATGTTACATTTAGATTCAGAAGAATTCAAATGTATTGAACCAATTTCTTTCCTTGCTTTCTCCCCACAGCAGTGTGCACATGCTTTCACACAGTGAACACGTTGTTCAAAAATGTGCACACGAGAATGCTATTTGAATTAAGACTCCATTGAATCCAAAACATATCTTTAATTTAGCTTCCGTATAGAACTCCTCAATGAAAACAAATAATGAGGCTCCAAGACAGAAACGCACAGCAAAACTCATGTGGTTGATATTTTATTAGAAACTGAGTTTTGGTGAGAATACTGTTTTTATTCCTATAAGTAAGATTCAATGAGTTTTTTCTGATTTAAGAGGGAAAACATGACATTTAGGGAACAAGAAGTTCAGATTGTTGTGACTTGTAGTCAGGCTGAGGCATACTTCAAGCTGTAGTTTGAGTACAGCACTACTAGTCAGAAGTTCATTCACTGAAGCACATGGGCACATGCTAAGCACCGAGTTCAGTGACTCTTAACGATATTCTAACCCATCTTCCTGAATGGTATCCACAGCAAGATTTCATTCTAGATGAGCAATGAAATGAACACCCATTCTTCCACATTTTACTTTTTCTGCAGTGATCACTGCTTGCCTTGTCTGACCAATGTCTATTCAACGTCTTTAGGAGGTTTTTTAAATCACAAGCTGTCAACAGTTCAAGAGAAATAGTAAAATATCGATTGCCCAAATCCTCCTGCTGACCTTGGGTGGAGTCAGTGTGGTTTTGCATCATGGAAGTGTGGAGAAAGATGAAGAAGGAGAGAATTTAATTTTTTAATTTTGAATTCCATCCAGAAAGTGTGTGTGTCTGTGTATATATATATATATATATATATACACACACAAGGAATTAACATGGAAAATTCAGGGCTTTGGCATGTTCTGCTTATATGGCATTAATAAGGTTGTTTCATTCATCAACTCTCAAAATATTTCAGACTAGGAAGTTTTCACCATCCTTCACCAGAACCCTGCTTTATTCAGTGTACAGAGCAGATAGTGCTCTGGGAGTGTGTTAGTACTGTGCAATCAAAGAAGCTCTTCTCTGTGCAGGACCTCACCCTGTTTTTTCCAGTGCTGGAAAGCATATGATAGAGGCAATGGGGCAGCAGCTGTAGAAGCCACCTCCTGCAATCAAGGAAGCTGGATTCCATCCCTGCTGCTGTCTCACACTGTCTGCCCTGTACAACTGGACATATTCTCAGTCTTAGCACAGCTGGGTCTTTAGGATGATTTTCTCATTTTCTGATTGCCCAGTGGAGTTCATCTGTGGCCAGATTTTGGGAGATCTTGAGTTCTTAGAGCTGTAATGGAAGTCAAGTTGAGCTGTGTGTTGAACGTAAAAAGTGCTGTAACAATGCCAATACTCAATACCCAAGAATAAAAACCCCAAACAAGCTGATTTCAGATCTCTGAGATTAGTGGACACTTCGACAGTTCTGGTGCTAGCTGTTCTATGCCTCTGTTCTGCAGCTGTAATACAGGGGTAATAACACCTGTTCTGCAGAGTGCTATGAAGTGCAATGGGCTGCACATTTGTGAAGCTACTGTTATTCTAGAGAGTAGCAACACAGAAACAGAGTTGAAAAAAAAAAAATCCCCAGTTCTTTACTGGATTGATAGACAATACTAGTGTGGGGCTGTATCAAGTAAGGACGTAAAAAGATTGATTGAATCAAAATGAAGCCAGACCCTGCATACTGACATGGTTACAGTTCATGTATGTGCACATGCTGAATCAGCTGACATTCCCACTAGTTTTTGAGTCTGACTTTGTCACTATGATGTCCTTTTAGTCTTATTTACTAGTGGTTTCAGTGCATCTGTTTGTATGCAGCTTTGCTCTGATAATGCCTAAAGGCTTTTTTCACAGGTTGTTGTGTGACTAAACACTGAGCCATAGGCACGATCAAGAAGTTGTGGTGCAAGTGAAATCAATGAAACCTGTTTCCCTATGGACCTGTGCTCTGCAGTGCTTGCTGGTGCGACTGTGTAAGATTCATTCCCTTAAAAAAAAAGGGGAAAAGCAACATGTAAAAGGCAACATGCAAAAGGCAGAGAGACTCCCTCTTCACCCTGTCAAGACATTCAACAAAGGACTAATGGATTTTACCATTAGTCCTGCACCAGTGTAGTTCCCTTATTGCAACTTTTCCAACAGTGTGACCAAGTAAAACAAAATCATCTCCACACATCCAGGCTGATGTACTTTATCCCAAAATGAAAAGCCATAAATCCAAAATGTGGGGCAGAAGTCTGTGTAAGTCTGGCAGACTGCCTAAACTGCTTCTCTGTGGGCATGTTGGTATAAGTATTTCCTTTTTAGAACTACTGCTGTGGACTTTCCTCATTTCAATCTTCTAAACTTGTCTCAGGAGGCGGATAGGAAAAAAGTATTAGAGAACTGTGCAACACTTGAAATTTGCTTCTTCTTATCCCCCTCCCCGGAAACTCACACTTATATTCTAGGAGACAGAAATCTATTGTCCCAATTTATTCAAGTGGTGTATATGGTTTAAAAATGAACACTATGCACAGTCAAAATTATATTTGCATCAAAACAGAAGAAATGTCCTGAGCTTTATTTAATATCTAATGAAGAGTGACCAAATTTTCTAAGTGAAAACTTGACCCCCAAGACTCCTTTAGTGTGGAATGTATTGTTCATTAAGAAGGTGTTGCATATGAAGAAACACAACAGAAAGAGTATTCTCTATCTGCACATACTTTGAAGAGCTTTAAACAATTTCCAGAAATAGAAACAGCAGAAGTATAATTGTTTGCGTACCCTCAAACATTGCTTTACTGCACCACCTTTCAACATGTTCTCAAAAGTATTAACAATTGAACACTGAGAATTAGAGTAGTATAAGGTTAGAAAAGATCAGAGCAGGCCAGGCAGATGAGAGTAGGGTAAAAGTGTAATACAGTAATTTGTAACTCCAGTGGCCACTGAATTCTATTACTGGCTTTGCTTGCATGGTAAATGGAAGTAGGTTGGAGCTTTCTTTAGTGCCCTTCTGATCTAATTGCAGCTTCTCTTTTGGAGCTAGACCATGGCATTGCACAGAACTGCACTGTGAACAAAAGGATGTAGGGCTACACCTATGGACTAAGGGCTGTTGGGATCATGGGGCTAGCACCAAGTGTTTGGTCCAGTCTCTGTTGGGGCAAAGGGTACCTACTGTCTCTGATATTGTTCCAGTTAAACTTCCGAAGCAAAGAAACAGAGCAGGAAAGCACTTGAAGGCAATAGTTTGACTTTGGTGACTTTGTCTTGACTGTGTATATCCTTCATGTATACGGTCCAGAGAAGTAGAGCATTGCAGGCTTAGAGACCTGATCTTGTCATCACAAGACTAGGATTTTAAGTAGTCTGAAAGTGGTGGTGGGCTAGAATAAATATCTGGAGAAGAAGCAGGTCACAGAAATAGCTCACAGGATCCGAAGGGTTTTTCTGGATTGGGTTTGTCATTTTTTTTTTGTTTGTTTGTTTTTGTGGGGGGAGGAGTGTTTTGGTTTTTGTTTGTGGTTTTAAATTTTTTTTGTTTTGTTTTTTGTTTGTTTGTTTGTTTGTTTTTAAGAATAGCAAAATAAAATTAAAACCAGAACAAGCATTTTCAAAAGTGTTTTTATATCATATATATGAGAACACAGTATTTTGCCTCACATGATGATAGTCAAGCTCTTTAGGCAGTTTCAAGCTGGACATAGATCTGTTGACTATAGAGGGTGATTATTCAAATTTACAGCAGAAATGGATGGGAGCAGCTGCACTCATCTCTCCCTTTGCACACGCGGCACAGCCTTTCACTGATTTACTTCCAGATTTCTGCAGCATGATTCACAATTATTATAATTCAACAAGTGAAAAAGAGAAAAAAGATCACAAGATTTAACTTGGCTGGAATTACAGAACTGAAATGGGAATGTGGGTGCTATCACAAAATACCTTTTGTACAGCCTGTAGAAATATTTCCTTTCTGTCTAGGGGATGATCTGAACTCTTAACAGTTTTTGAATAGAAGTAGATGTTTCAGTTATGGCTTAGCTTTGGGAAAACCAAAATGACTCTCTAAGTAGCTGAAAGTGAGCTCTTTGCAAAAATGAAAGGAACAGTCTCAGCCCAAGTCAGGGACATGATGTGTTTGCATGTGGGGGGCAGAGGATGGAACAGACACCATCAGCTCATCCTCTACTGGTCCCACATGACTGCAGAAGTGGCATAAGGACGCTAAGACTTTCAAACCCACACATGCATATTTAGGGAATACTTACAAGGCTTCCTTTACCTATGCTTTTAACTCAGCATCTTCCTCTAGGATCATACTAATATACAGTGTTACTGTAATGGAAAGGTTATAGCTTTAGTAGCTGTAAAGGAAAGAGAAAAGTAAAGAAAGTATCTCCCCTGATGGAGTGATGCCAGATCATACTCTGCAAGGTTTGGTCAGAGGGATGTCTGCAGCTAGGTTCAGTTGTGTTCTTTGACATAAAAATGCTAGTGAACCAATGTTTTATTTTTTTTTTAATTCGATAAGCTTCTTCAAAGGAAAAAAAAAATCTTTTCTCTACTTGTTTATTTCCTTTGCATGTATGTTTTATTGGGAGGAATAATAAAACTGCCACCCTGTAATTAATTGGATTATGGAATAATTACAGCCTTGTTTGCTTTCTGCAGATTACATGGTAATTATATTTGGTATTACCATGAAAAACCAAGAATTTCTAACTATGTCATTACATGGTTATTTCTACAATACAATACAACTGTTTAATTATACATGCAGTTTCTTTACTTCAATGGGAAAATGATTAAAACAATGTCAATGCCTCAAAGTTTTGAACAAGTGCCAGTATATTATATAACATTTATAGTGTCACTAGGCATTTGTAGATTTGCAAGTATGTATTTACATATACAGGATTCTTATTCATTCTTCCAGTCTCTCCTTTGTACCTAAGATACACAATTCAAATTTTGCAATAGATACTAATATGATACATTACTATACATATATCCATTTGATACAGGGCATACTGATACTCAGTATTCTCAGAAAAACTTGGTCCAGAAGCCGTGAGTCTTTTCCCTGCTTCTAGAGTATATTTAGAAATAGCCATGACAAAGATGGAAAAAAAGCTGTGTATGATAGGTACTTCAAACTGTATGAGCTTAGTTTTTACGAGGTTTCTTTACTTGCCACTTCATTTGTTGGCATAAAATCCAGCTGCTGAAGGACTGAGCTCAGATTCTGAGATTCTTCCTGAATCTGCTGTTAAATAGGCTTTTGTAGTGGGATGTTGTTAGAAACAGAAAGTTCATCAATGCCACGTGTTCAATGAGAGGATAGAGTCAACCAGATCTAATAAAGTTCAATGCCCATCTTTCTCAGAAAAGCCAGGTACGGTAAAGACTACTCATTTAATGTTTTGGTCTAGCATTCATAGTCCTGCTTTGTAACAGAAGCATGAGTGGTGATATGTGCTGACCTCTATATCAAAGAAGAAGTATGTGAACTTTGTGCAACCACAGTTTTAAATCCTTTTGTTACTGACTCAGTCATAGATCCTTCTAAAGAAGTAAATTAATTACTGAATGAGCACGTAGTGAGCTGTGGACCTGTGTGAATGACAGGTCTTTGGAGGAAGCATTTTGATGGAAGTTCTTCCTCTGCAGGAAGAGCAGGAAACCAAACAAAGCAACAACATCAAAGTCCAGAACTTTTGAACTTTTTCCAAGATTGGCAGAATCTTGGAAAAACATCTCCTGGCTTATTTTTGTCCCCCTCACACTGCACCAGGCATGACAAAAGCTCTTTTCATAAGCAAAGCCATACATCCACCAGCATAATGTATATTTAGTTAATACAACTATATGGAATAATATGAAATTTAAAAGCCTCAGAAAGACTACCAACATAATCTAGATGATAATAAAGTGCCAAATGTTGTCTTTCTGTAGAGCTGCAGAAGTTTTTACAATGTTTATTACCAAGGAATTAATCATAGAATAGTTAGGGTTGGAAAGGACCTTAAGATCATCTAGTTCCAAACCCCCTGCCATGAGCAGGGACACCACACACTAAACTATGTTGCCCGAGGCTCTGTCCAACCTGGCCTTGAACACCTCCAGGGTTGGAGCATTCACAACCTCCTTGGGCAACCCATTCCAGTGCCTCACCACCCCCACTGTAAAGATCTTCTTCCTTATATCTAATCTAAACTTCCCCTGTTATAAGTTTAAAGCCATTACCCTTTGTCCTACCACTAGAGTCCCTGATGAAGAGTCCTTCCCCAGCATCCTTATAGGCCCCGTATGAGGGTAAGGCTGCTATGAGGACTCCATGCAGTCTTCTCCAGGCTGAACAGCCCCAACTTTCTCAGCCTATCTTCATACAGGAGGTGTTCCAGCCCCCTGATCATCCTCATGGCCCTCCTCTGGAGTTGCTCCAGCAGCTCCATGTCCTTTTTATGTTGAGGACACCAGAACTGTACACAATACTCCAAGTGAGGTCTCACAAGAGCAGAGTAGAGGGGCAGGACCACCTAATTCGACCTGCTGGTCATGCTTCTTTTGATGCAGCCCAGGATACGGTTGGTTTCTGGGCTGCGAGCGCACACTGGAGCTGGCTCATGTTAAGGTTCTCATCAACCAACACCGCCAAGTCCTCCTCCTCAGGGCTGCTCTGAATCTCTTCTCCACCCAACCTGTAGCTGTGCCTGGGGTTGTGCCAACCCAGGTGTAGGACCTTGCACTTGTCTTGGTTAAACTTCATAAAGCTGGAATTGGCCCAGCTCACAAGCATGTCCACGTCCCTCTGCATGGTATCCCTTCCCTCCAGCGTATCACAAATAGGGTTCTGACATATTGTTAAAATCAGTGTTAAATCTCCCAAAAGAATCAGTTAGGATAGGGCTAAGACAGATCTATTTTTATTTCCCAGATAGCCAAAACCCCTGATTAGAGAAGGGAGACTAATACTTTTTCTTTTCTGCAGGTTTCTCTCTTACATATTGTTTGCTTTGATTGATCATAGAGTATCACTTGCAGACTATTGTCGTGGTGCTGTAGAAAAAGAGAACTAAGAGACACTTCTGATATCTTCATAAGGTAACAAGATATCAGAGGAATACAGATATCTGGAAGAGAGAGAAGTTGACATTTAGGCCATGACTGGGAAACTGTAGGTAAAATACGATAAGCTGGGAAGATCCTTGAAAGTAAATACTTCTGGTAGGTACAGCTGTGACAGATGAATCAAAGGATGGCTGTACAGTGAGGGTCACAGAGGCTTTTAGGATGATATCAGAATCACTGCTGTTCTCCATCTTTATCCATTCTGGATCTGGTCATGCGAATCATTTGTGCCTTTTAAATCAAGGGAAATCAATGGGAGTTCAGTCTCTGGGGGTCTTGCAAGAGTGTGCCCTGAGGAGAGGCATATTTTGTACTCCATCCAAATTAGTTTGAATTTGTTTTGTCTGGCGGTAGATAGCAATAGCTGCCAATGCAATCAGTGTCACTTGCTGCTGAAGATACAGCATGAAAACTCTGTCATTGGACAAGACATTTTGCATCTTGTTCCTGTTGCAAAAGCTGATTTCAACACTAGCAAATTCAGCAAATCCATTTCCCCAGCTTTAATTGCAAGGTCTCCCAGTGTGAGTATAGAGCAAGCTAGCTTGACAGCCTTATTCACAACCTTGAAACCCAAAAGGATAGTTCAATGTTACCAAAGGGTACCTGGATTCTGAAGCTGTATATTAAAATGCTTACATTAAAATGCAGTTGTACCATCAGGTTTCCTTAAATGCTTTTTCTGGCATTCATACCTGTATAGTGAAACTCATAAAAGAAAGAAGCACATCAGAAATGAAGGTTTCTTATTAGTCATCATGCAGGGAAGAGGAAGTGAATGATTAAATTTCTCTACATCACATTTCTTTCCTGAGTTGCTGTCACAGAGGTTTCAGCCCAGTGAGAGCTGCAAAAGCCTCCATCCTCAGCTCAAATTTTGTTTTGCGTTAGGATCATTGTGTGGTGTAGTTAAGCATTATGCTAACTCCAGTATCGAGAGACAAAACATTTTTCAGGAAAGTACAACTGTTAAATGCAACACAGCTTTAAGGCTGTGGGAAGATACAGTCGTTAAGCTACCTTAATAAGGAGAAAATAACTATTATTTGCTGTCATTATGCACTGTTTGCTAATTATGCTCATCAGGTGATAAAAATGAGTAAGTTAATTTAGTTTTTTATTGTTCTGCCTGAAATCCTCAGAGATTAGGGAACTAATTCTCTCTTTTGTTCCTTCCCTCTCTCTACATACAGCATTGTACCTTAAGAAACAAAATATGAAGCTGATAACAAGTGCTAGTTGGTTTTAACGGATATGGTGTTGATGTCTGACCTTAGCGGAGGACTTGGCAGTGTTAGGTTAATGGTTGGAATTGATGATATGAAATCACTTTTCCAACCTAAACAATTCTATGATTCTATTCTATGATTCTAAATTAGCAAACACCAAGGCCATAGGTATTCTGGGAATCAGGAAAGTCTTTGTACAGCTGTGCAGTCCACACCTTAAGTGAAAGCTTCATGTACAACCCAACTTTATATAGGAAACAGACACTGATGGTTTTGCTGCTGTTGTGGTTTATTAGTCATCATGTTAAATAGCATCTGGGGGTCCAGGCCACTGGCTCCCCATTGTTACTTTCTGAAGGTGGAGGCAAAAGTTTTGGACACTGAATATTTTCTGTTTGTTCATGGCTCAGTAAATAGAGGGCATTTAAAGTTCACTCTGTTCTCAGTTTTCCTATTTCTTTATCCACAAAGTACTTTTCCAACTTCAGATGAAATGCTTTGTATAATGGCAGCAGTTGCCAACTACATGGGAAGATACTGTTGCTAAAGGTATGTCACGGTAACCTATGTGCCCTTGGTTTGATTCATAGATATAGCACCTGTGCATTAACCTACATCTTTCTGCTTGAATTTCACTGTGAATGAAATAAGAAAATAGAATTACATGTTTGACTACCAGAAGGGGAGATATGAGAGTTCATTACTGTGTTGGTGTTGCTTTGAGCACCCCTAAGAAGGGAAGAAGTTCAAGCCCAGTCTGTTGTGGACTCCAAAGGCAGAAGGCCGTCTCCTCAGATGGTTTAAATCATTGTGCAGCAGAACTGTGTCAGTAGTTTGCTGGCATCTGCTACCCCTTTTTTAGGGAAATGTGTTTTGAATACTCCACTATTACTGTGGTTTGATTAATGAAATTCCAATTGAAAATGAAACACACATTTATTTACAGGATATGGACGGTGTACTACCAGGGAACACATCACAGTTAGTAGTACAATTTCAAGAAAGCTACAAAAATGTTTTCAGATCTTCTCATGTTTTGATTCAATCAACTGTAGAAGTACAAAGAATGTTTATGGATGTGTAATAGAAAAAGCTATATACACTTGGATGAGTAGTAAATTCTGATGAGCTTTTTTTCGTTCTGTTATTTAAAGCATTTATAGAATTTATTTGCATTTAGCTGGATGAATCTAGGAATTTTCTTTGTGTATTGAAATGCCATTCTATATCACGATTACATATTGGAGTAATAATATACAGAGCTTTTTTCTTAATGATTTTTCATTTTGTGGTTGAGCCAAGTATCTATATGGGTTAAAATCTATAATTCCCAGAACTGATAGACAATTCAAAAGGCTTAACAGACTTCATGCATCGCTTGCTATTGAAACTGTATATCTAGAGGAAAACTAATATATTGACCTTAGAAGGCCATTTGCTGTTATTTGAAATAAATCCATTGCTTATAAGTGTATAGAGTGTTTATTTTGATGGTTAAGAGGGAAACATGAATCCTGTGAGCATTTTAGGTTTTTGGGAAGCCCATTTTCAGATCCCAGAATAGCCTCTTTGTTTGATCTAGACTAAGTATTAGTTCCAATGGAAGGTCTGACAAAAATACCCATTGTTCCTGTGGTTATATTTATTTCCTATAGGATGCCACTACCTACCCATTTCAGAGGTTTTCTTTTCTGTTGATCTGTGTGTGTAGCACAAATTTTGAAAGGAACAGTGGAAGTTCTTCATGTTTCCCACAGTTAAAAACATTTATTTGAGGCTGAATTTTAAATGCACTAAAATCCTTCAACAGTTGCCATTCCATTTGTCTAAAGTGACCAGGCACCTTGGGACAAAGAATAAGAGGGATATGACACATTTTTATATCTCTAAGATACTTGTTAGTATATAAAATAATCACTTTGCTTGCTGGTGAGATATTTAAACTCTATGTAACAGCTGCACATCACATGGAGAATTTTAAAAGTATTGAGAGCTCCAACAGCTACCATAAATGTTAAAGCACCAAACATAATCTCAGACTTGGGAATCTTAAATGTGTTATGACTATTTTATCAAATATTATTGGGTTAGCTTTAACCATCAAAATAAATTAGTAGTTAGTGATCCTAGCTGCCACATAACTAGGAGTAATAGAATAAAAATAGGCACACGCAAATGCTGGAAAATGCTTTCTAAGAGAGAGTTTTAATAGATACGGAAATAGCACCCCTGTGGAAATTTTAGAATCTTTCTTCTTTGATACTTTAAAGTGCACTAAACAACAACATTAATAAATTTGATATCTTGCAGATGAGCAAATGCCCTTTCCTTTCTCCACTTTTTTTGGACGTATGAAAAGTTGTTTGGATTCTGAAAAATTAAACCTAATTAGAAGAATGTTCAACTTAAGGCAGCTAAGATTTGGATATAGCTTATATTCAAAGACCTGCACTTAAAATCACTGTTCAACAGCAAGCAAAAATCGCAGGTAGAAGATGGAAGAGAAAAAAACCTAATTTCCCCAGATCCGTATGTGGTGGCCTACAGAAGAGATGTCCAGTATCACCTTGGAAAAAAAGATTTTTCGAGGTGAAGCATGTTCTCCAAGAACCACCTCTAATAATGTGGCTGATGATGAGCCTGAAAGGAGAAAATTTCAACCAATAGTAAGATATCCGAGGACAAGGTGACTGCTTACTTGATGGAAGCTGGTGCTGTCCTCCAGCAAAGTATGTGTAAGGCAATAGCAGATCTCTGAAAGAGGGAGAGAAGAATGATTTTAAGGGAAACGTTTAAAAAGGAGAATTGTTTTGGGGTTTTGTTTTTTTGTTTTGAGGTTTTTGTTGGGTTTTTTTCCTCATTTGATATATTTTTACATGTGGTGGCTTTTATTTCTATTGATATTTATAATTATCCTCTTGGTGGACAAGGAAAACTTTTGAGAATTACACCCACTGATGCTATAATATATACTTTCTGAGGGAACTTCCTTAATTGCATTCATAAGAGTTAGGTGGTGGAAATCAAGCTATTAATAGAAGAATAAATACACATCCTAAAATATTGCTCCCTATTTATCTTTCTGACGTCCATGGTTAAATCACACAGGGAGGTAAACCTGCTCTGGGGTATCTTAATGGCAGAACAAACAACACATGCAGAAGTAAAAGCACAATATAGTTGTCTCAGGTCAAAGGATGAGTGGGTGGTGGCTGGAAGTCAAGCCTCTCTGTACTCCTTTCCAAGCCCAGTTTATCCCATGCGAGATGGTCCCATGGACTGCTTACAGTGGGTGAACCTCATTCAGAGCAGTCTGGCATTTTATCTGGAGAATTCAGAGATTTTGCCCTTCCCCAACAATCTAAAGAATTGGTTTTGAGAAAGTTTCTCTCTAGCCTGTGTGTATTTGCTTAGAGTTGTGATGGTAAATAACAGCATAAGTTTATCTTTGAGGTTTTTGGGGTTTTTGTTTTTTTGTGGGGTGGTTTTTTTTTGCGGGTTTTTTGCTTGGTTTTGGGTTTTTTTTGGCTTGTTTGTTTGTTTTTTGTTTCATTTTGGTTTTTGTGAGACTTCTGGCTCACAATAGCAGCTAAAAGATGTTTCCCAGAGTTCTTTAGAGTGTTAAATATGTATGACCCTAAGTCTCAATTGCCTTGCAATGTGCACATTTACAAAACACAAACACTGGAACTGAAAAAAACAGTATTTCTCTGTGTTTGACCTGAGGTGTCAAGCAGTATAAAAACCTCTCAGATTGACACATCAGCTATGTATGATGCTGTGTGGGTTGGGGAGGTCAGCTGTATATATCAGTGCTGAAACATTTTTGAAAATGACTTTTGACAGAGCTGATGTAAATGTACACACTCCTTGGCAATTTGTTGGTGGTAAATTGCTTGCAAATGTAATTCTAGTTTGTGTTTGGGAATTATCTTCAAGCAGGCTCTGAATTTTATATGTTTTCTTATTCATCAGCACTAGAATGTGATCTCCTTTTGCCAATCTGTTTTAGAAGCTGTCCTTGCATATGCAGAGTTCATTAACTGTTAATTCTCAGAACGCAGTCAGCCATGGAGGCCATGGTGCGGAAAATGTTTATCCTCCCTTATTGGAGTACTAAGATTTTGCAAACCACAGTGGAGACATTTAAAGAGATTTCAAGAAGGCAGATAGGAAAATATGAACCTTTAGCCTTTTGCAAAAAGATCTCATTACAGTTTCAGCATCGGGGTGGGCAAATACAACTTGTATGAATGTTATTTTGAGAAAACTAAAAGGAATACCCTTAAAAAGTATAACCAAATCAAGTTAAGAGTTTTTATTCAGTTCTCTGTGAATAGATTCATCTATATTTTTCTACCTTTGTTATACAAGTTTTATCCTTTTTATCTTATAGAAGATGCTGGGAGTTCTAACAAATTTGTGTGAACTCGTGTTTTGGTAATTTTTTATGTTTCTTCTCCAGAAGAATGAAAAACTGTAAGACATAGACTTTTATTTTATTTTTGACCCATTTTGATAAAAATAGTCATATTATACTACAAGACTCAAAAGTGTTGCAATAATGTATTTTAGCTGCTGAAGAAAAATGTAAAGTTTATTATTTTCTGTAAAGTTTATTTTTGGTGTGTACTGGAGTAAAAAAAAAATAAATAAAAAAAATTATTAGGAATGCCAGAGCTGTGGTGAGTGCAAAAGGGTAAAATCCTGGACTCTTTGACCGATAGCCATACTCCCACTGGCTTTATAGCATTTCATGTGAGACTGGTTATATCAGCAGTGACAGAATTACTCTTTACATGCAACAATAAATATGGTCTTGTAGATTTAGCACATAATCTAAAAATCTGAATTTAGGATAAAATTGTAAGAATGCTGGCCTAGATTTTTAAAATTCTGTTAACACAGAAAACTCCAGCGAGCTAGGCCTGAATTCTGACTTGCATTTAAATCAGGAACTCAGGTTTTGTGTTTCATTATCAAAGGTATCTATTTGTGATTTAGCCATAATAATTTATTTCTAAACCCAATTTCTTTTTAGAGAATCACAACAGTCAAGGTGCCCTGATAGAGTGCAACAATTAGATTTTCTAAAATAAGAAGCTGGCTTGATTTGGTAGGAGCGCAAACCTGTCTCAAGCTACTAACTTTTAATTTATTTGTATTCTTAGCAGTCAAAAATGATTGAAGAAGGCTTGGTTTGAGAAAAATGAAAAAATAATTTGTTTTATCCTAAAATGTCTTTGAGGATATCTAGCTTTTCAAAGAGAAAACACACAATCTTAAAAGAGAAGAATTTGTCATTGAAAAAATGAATAATACATTTTATGATATAATTTGCAATTCAGCTGTTTTATTTAGCCTATGGAATTATAAAACCCTAAAGAACACAGTGAAAGCTAGGCAGGGCATGTGCTTTGTGTGTGTGCATGTGTAAGGGAGAAAAAGTACGAAAGATGGAGAGCAAGTCCAAGCAGAGAAGTAGAAAACATTCTGATGGATCTAATTTATGTCGTGTTTTTATTTTGAAGTTCATTTACAAAAGCTGACACTTGCTGTGAAAAGCCATGAATGTGGGATCTGCCACAAATGGGAAGAGTATTTTTTAACTAACTTTAGCTGCTGGATTATAATTTTTTAAAACAAACAATAGCTTACCGCATTACAGTTGAATGTAAAGATATTACTGTACTCAGCTAAAATCAAATAATCTTTTAGTTTCTATTCTCTCCAAACTAAGCTAAACAGTGGTGTCATAAAATGACAAATTACACTATGAATGTAAGAGCAGTGCCTTCAAAAATACAATAGTTATACAAGCCATCTATTGTTAATGAAGAATATAATGCAATTTGTCTGTCTGTAATACAATTATGCAAATCAAAGATGGAACTATCCTGAAATCTCTCTACATTCCAAGTCATTAAAATGAGATAATTTATCAAAAAGAATATTACTGATCATGTTTATGTGTTGCACATTAATCCTATTACAATAATGTATCTTTCTACTGATGTAATGGATTTGTGCAATCTAACAGAAAATGACTTTTATACTACTCACAATTACAAAAATATTCAAGTCATATCCATTGCTGCATAACAGCATATGCCTAAGTCTGTACAATAAACTTATTAAAACAAACAAAGCTTATGAATGTAACCTTCAAACCAATAAAGACAATGCTAAATTCAATTTTATTGCGCTCATTATTTCAACAACTTCATATATATAATAAACATGGTGGGTAGGTTACCTTAACCTTCATGAAGAAAGAAAATCTTATAAAAAGCTTATACAAAATTTGGGAATTGTTTAAATTTATGCCAGTCATGTAGAACACGTGATAAAATCATCTAAACCAACATATAAGAGGCAATCCATGCATTTTCAGTCCGAAGGTCTCTCTAATTCTCAGCAATCTGGCAGATATAATCTTGATATATGACAAGTCAATCCTTAAAGTAACATCTTCTGAAAGGGTTTCTATTATATGCAGTGAGGCATGTGGAAATGCCATGAGGTACATATGGATGTTCTTCCATTCGCATGGAAATAAAATATTAGGCCTAAAAATTCCCCAGGCAGAATTATATTAACACCATCCCCCCACACCCCCCGGTTCTACTTTCAAAAAGTAAAAGATACAAAGGAAAAGGCAGCATATTCAACTGTAAAACTAACATTGCATGTAAGTATTATAATACAGTCACTAGGTGAATGATCACAGACTCAAGAAACATCATAATAGAACTTAAATCTGCACAAATGGATTATTGTATAAAATTTATTCCTATTATTGTATACTTACACTCATTTCTTTTCTAAAGTTCAGCCCATCTTTATTGACCTAAGCTTGCTGCACTCTTTTTTCATCCGTAAAATGCTCCATTAGTTTCCTCAGTACACAACTGCAAGGCGCTGTACTTTCTTCCTTCTGGCAGGTAGGCTTTTCTTAGATGCCGTTTAGAGATTGAGTTAGTTGGCTGCAGAACTAATGTAGCTGCATATACATCTCCTACTTTCCAACACTTAGATTACATTACCCAGTTCACACCTATTTATTCCTTTTTCTTTGAAAGAATTCTTCTTGTTCCTCTTCTTAGAGCCAGTATATTCTGCATAGTAAACCAAGAACATATGGTGAAAGAAGGACACAAGAAGAGAAAAATGTGATGACACTCATGTTCAATTAGCCTGGTACTTGGTAGTCTTAGCCAGAAAGTAAAAAAAAATGTCACAGGTTGGGTACGGATGTGAGCCCAGCTGGGACTCAGCTTAGACTCAAATGTTACTGCTAACACTTCTGATACATGCAGTGTTCAGCAGTTCATGGGATAGCTGACTGCAGTTGCATAAAATTAATTTTTGCCCTCTCTAATCCTTATACTGCTTTCTGAAGGGTGGTTCCTTACGTTTTTTATGGAGTTGCTCAGTAGCTTCCTTAACTGATGCCAACCTCAAAGGATAGCGCATCCCAGGTGAGCTCATGTTCATACCCAGCGTGTGATTTTTCTTTCCTTTCTGCCATACCTGTTTTTCTTCAGTCTTGGAGAAGAAAGCTTTGCAGTCTGGAAGTTCCTGATTTCAACTCCGCAGTTGTCAGAAGCTGCTGCTGGCATCAAATGATCTTCACTGCAATAGCTAAAATGGATTTTATGCTGCATTTTACTGACTGTGTGATAAAGCCATACTGTTGTATATGGGAGAACTTGACCTAATGTACAAGACATAATGCTTTGGTAAATACAAAAGTGTATTTACCACTTTACAAATCTACAAGTCTTCCCCTCCTGTTGCAGCTAAGTATCATGTTCAAAAGGGTTTGAGTTCCCAAGCTTTTCCTCTGTTCTGTACTGTGAATGGGATAACATGATCTCATGGGTAGAAATTCTTCTTTTGAGACTTGCTGGCACTGATCTCTGCTTTCAGCCTCTGAGCACCCTTGGGTTTGTATGGCATTTGTAATATACATGTTTCTTTATCATGTGCCTAGAAGGCTTAAAATATTTTGAAAAACTGTTTGTCAGAGCTGTCTAATACAAACTTATCAAACCTCATGCATTCCAGAAAACAGAAACACAGTAAGGAGAGGCCTGGTTTTAGCTAAAGCTTGGTGATAGTAAAACCTTCCCTGCCACACAATTTAACATTTGCCCATATAGAGTTACTTGAAACCAAAATTGAGATACTGCTGCAGCTTTTTTGGATCAGTCTCTGTCTTTGCTTCTGTTCCTCTTTAAAACACACATATACTCTAAGACAACTGATGGATGACATATATACAGGCTTCTGATATCAGTAAGAGAGAAGCTGCTCTTTATCTGAAGAAAACTTATTCAGAAATATCCATATTTGGCACTTAGAGAACTTAATACTTCTGTATGTTCTGGCCAAATATAAATTCAACCAGCCCTGTATGACATGTGCAGACATAAATTTCAAGTACCTTCAAAGAAGTATCCCAAAGCAACCTCATCAGCCTCAGAGACTTTACATCTCCATAAAAGTCCTGTAAAGCGGGGTGACAGCTGGCTCTAAGCATCTCATGTGCACTGGTACAACCCCTTTGACTTTGTTCCTTAGTGTTCATGATAAGAATGCCAGTCCATTTGGACTTCTGCATGGCAAAGGCTTTCCACACATTTCTCCTTTTTTAAAAATAAACTGAAGCTTGTCAAGATTTTGGACCAAACTATTCTTCAAACAGAATATTCAATGGGTTTTAGCCTTGCAGATCACTGTAGAAATGGCTTTTTCCTTGCTGAGCTAGTCACAGAGCTTCTGCTCAGCCTTACCAACAGTAACATAACATAGTGACGGAGGTTCTTCTTTGGGTATAAGGGCTACTGCTTGCTAATATCACTTAAAAACTGATTGAAAAATATTTCAATAGCAACAGATATCAAACAGGTGTTGCCTGGGAGATTGATATCCCAGTCTAAGCATACCAGTTGAGTCCCAAGAAGAGGAAGGTGGAAAAGTCAATAAAGGAGGATTATTAACTTATACTTGCTACTAACTTCTCTGCACTTTTATCATCCTGACTACCTTTAAACCTGCCTTTATCTCTTTTTGTGGCTCATTTCCTAGAAAATGAAGGTTAATACTGCCTTATTTCATAGATTTGTTGTAACACCAACTGCAATACTAGTGAGATGCTCAGCACAGCAAAGGAAGACATCTAAGTAATTTTGACATAAATCCTAATTTCCCTGAAATAGCTTAGCTAACCTAGTAACTAGAGAACAGTAGCCCAGCTGCTTTGACAAACACACTGAGCTATTTTGCTTTTTGCTTACTGCACACTTGACTGTCTGTGCACTGGCTAGTGTGCAAACATGCATTCTGGAGAAAAGCAGCACCAATTTTTTGTACGAACTAAGGAACTCAATTGGCAGAACTGTGTGACAAATCAGGGCAGATTGAAGTCAAGCTGGTCAAATTCTGTCATACTGACATTTGCACAAAAAAAATGTGGCCTTGCTGGATCTAAAAAAAAAGCAGAATTTGGATCATAGTCATAACACTCAGATTTAAGAAGGAAGAACTCTTCAGTGGTAAAGACAAGGGAAGACTCATTTTTGAGCAGAAGGAGGCTCGCTGGCTGCTGGGGCTTTTCTGCTCTGTTGAGGTTGTAATTACAGACTCTCAAAGCTTGCGTGACATTGCTAATTTGAGAGAAAATGGGACTGATATCTGTAAGAACACTCATGGTTGGGATTTTGATTATAGACTCCGTATATCAGCAAATCAAACCTGTGAATATTAAAAGCCATTTACTATCTTTATATAAGTAATTATACAAATTGTTCACAACCAAAAGATGGAAAGATGTAAATACCAGCTATCAAGATTAATTCAAAAGTGTTAGTCAGATTTAAGATGCCTGAAAGTCAAATTGACCATCAAACTGTGGCATGGAATTATGAAATCAGAATTATTTAACACTTTGCAAAGCACAACTTTCTTCGTTGGTTATCTCCTACCTAGAAAGGAATCTTTGTATTTTAAATGGTGCTCTCCGCTTAAGATAGATTCTGTGATTTGATACAGCCCATCTTATTTGATATAACTTCGTATCATGAAAAGACCTAGTTCTTTACCGTACAGGTTTGCTTGTTGGGTGATTCCCCTAACTTTTGGGAAGCTGTATGTGATGTATATTAGATAAAAGAGAGGCAAACATGCCATAAATGCCCATTGCAAATAGTTAGTCACTTATGATTTATGTCGGCTTAATTATGTAGAAAATATCTTGCCTGTTGGCACAGAATAAGTGTCAAAGTACATATTTTTCCAACACACATCAACCCAGAAGGGTGCCTTTCACCTTGTAGCACCCCAGTTATACTTTCTGGTGAAATCGGAGAGGTGTCATGCATGAGAGCTGCAGGAAAATTAAAAGACATGTCCTAGGCAAACCTGTCTGCATCTATCCATCACTCTCAGTCAGCTCTCCAGGTGCCCTTCTTCTTTGGGGTATCTGGGTTCATACAATGGATTTAGTCCAGAACGTTCCGAGAATCATCTGTAAAGTGCCATTTAATGTCAGAGTCTTTGGATGCTCATTTGACTGAACTAGGTAATGGTCCGTGTGCCAAGTACTCTTATGGGAATGAAGATCACTTGCTTTAGCCTTTAGCTATGTTCTTCTCCCTCCCAGGAGATTAATCTCAGCTCTTTCTCAGCATCAGTGGGAGGTAAGTGTGCCTAGCACCTTGCCACACCAGACCTTAAGACTTCAGTTCGTTGTAGTGCTGAGCTTTATCAGTAGCTTAAAAGAGACTAACAGAGGTTTCTTTCCCCTTGCATGTGATAATGCCTTTTTTCACAGGAGAAAGCTAAGTACTTATAAATAATGTTACAAAAGGATCTCAAGTTTTTGAGGTTTCTAAAATCAGCTCTTGCTATGGATAAGCACTCCCTTGTTGACATGCCTAGCATCCGTTGACATCGCCTGTGCTCTAGGTCTGCGGATAGAAGTGAAGACATTGGTGCTTATCTATCTGTATCTAATTTACAGAAAGCTTACTGTCAAACTTTCCATGCCCAAGAAAGCGTATTGCAGGGATCTGGTGTCCAAATGGGGTGGAGATGGGAAGAGAAGACAGGAGAATTAAAAAAGGTTTTATCTGATATGGATCAAAATCAAACAGATCACCTTTATTTATTTCCATTTGAGACTCTCTTTGCAGAAAGGTGTAAGCATTAAAAATACAGTAGATAGCAAGCAGAGAAAAAATGTAAAAGAGTTAAATGATAGCAGGGATCAGTATTTTAGTGTATTCCTTCTACAATCTAATAGATACAAACAGAAAAGACCAAGCACAACATAAATATTTCCTATTATGGATAAACTAAAGTCACAATGGAATCTGTCATGCTTGTGATTTGAGAGATGGACAATATTCCTGAACTGCTGCCATGCTGGCACTTGAATGCAGCTTATATTTTGTTTATGGAGCTGAATCAGAAACCCTTTTTCCCCTCCCCTCTCTCTCTTTTTTTCTTTTTCTTTTTTCTTTTTTTGGCCCAGCATGTGTAATTCTACTTCATGGAAGCTCGAAATGGCTGTGGAGCAGCTCAATATTCCATTTATTTTATTTATAAAATAAATTCAAAGCCTGAAAAGATGAAGTAATTGACTTACTGGGATGACAGTTAAACCCACTAAATTTAATCTTATCCTCTCAAGTACAACATATCACGCTTACAAATTATCACCCTGCACCAGACAGGCCTGCTCTCTTCACCTAATCCAAATGGAAATGAAGGCCTCTGTTATTGTATTATCTGACTTTACTATCAGCATTAATCCGGCTTAACTCACTTAATGATGCCACTTGTGGCACTATGAAGGCAGCAAAGAAGTCTATAAACTACTTCCATTAAAATGCAAATCTGGCCCACAGAGAAAATAAGTGACACAAAAGTAGGAGAATTCGGCCATACACTGTATTAGCCTCTTGCCGCACAGAACTGATACAAGTATAATAACTGATGCTGTGATTATTATTCTAGCTGTGGATTTCCAATGAAAGCAAGCCAGTCTACCACAGAACGTCACAAAAGTGCTTCAACAAGCCAGGGTATTTAATTTCTGAAGAGATTTATATTTTTTGTTGTCAGGAAATGAACAAATACTTATCAATGTAAAAATTGCTATCTTAAATCTTCCTGCCAGGTTTTTCATACTGATATTATTTGCACCCTATAACACAGGAAATGAAAATCTTCTGTGCCTTTCACATCTCCACTGTATCTTAAAATCCTTTAGTAACAGACTTGCTTCTTTTTTTTAACCCCCTTCTGTAAACATAAAAGAAAACTTTTATGGATTAAGTATAGGGAATTACTAATGCCAAAATCCTAACCCAAATTCCTTCTTCTGAACATTTTTGTTCACTGTTAATTTAATTATTTTTTTAAAGGGACCCATACATCTGTTTTATGGAAAGGCTGATTTAATTTTAGTGTAAAGCTACTCACATTTACCTCCCTTACACATGCATAGGCACACTTGTGTATTCTGACTGGCCACCCTCTTGTGTGAAAAATCATTAATGCTAAAAGCTTTCGTTAGTATGAAAGAAATCCTAGTAAAAGCACTAGGGTTCAAGCTTCTTCCAGTCTCTCATGAGTTCAATAGCTTCCTCTGCCTCAATAACCCTAAGACTTCATTTCTGGTTTTGACATAGAGGCAACACGCATATCTACAGGGAGACACAGGCACAGAGCCCCTACTGCTTAAATCAACATTTTTCTCTGGGCTTCAATGGCAAAATGTAAAAGCAAGAATTTGGTCCATCATGTTTTATGTACAGTGTGGTAGACATGTGATGCCCCTTCACTTTTCCTTGGAAAGCTTATTACTGATAATATTACAAATTAGAAATGGGGCCAAGCTATGCAACTGGGATTTGTGTTTCAGTCTTGCGCATGGGAATTTGATTTAGCAGAGTGTGCTGAGAAGAGTAGCAATGAGATTCGGGTTTGGATCGAAGTTTGGATGTTGAATCCCCTCCGAGGCTGAAGAACGTTTTGATCTGGAGCCCTGGTGTGATCTCTGACAAACATCTTTTCTCTCCCATCCCCACCCACATGCTTACCCCAGCCCAAGCATGACTTGTTACCGAGATGGCAGCTCAGCAGCACATGATTTTTCTCTGATGTTACATACCGATATTATTACTGAAATACTGTCAAATCGGCTTTCCTCTCACCTTAGGCCAGAATGAGCGCAATCTGATTGCAGCAGGCTCCGGATCTTCTATTGCACTTCCATCTGGGATACTCATCACTGACCTTAAAGTCACTACTGTTTCAGCAGTGGGCTGATCAATGCAAATGAAAACTTCCAGTTTCAGCCTAAAGCCATGCTCTGTGAGTTTACAGCAAAGGGAGTTTCCACATAAAAGAGGCCGACAGCTCTGCAGACTTCAGCAGTTTCTCTTTGTAGCTGTTCATGAATGCTGGGAATTTTTGCTGCTTAGAGGGGGAAGTTAACCTCCAGGCACAGCATATCTGGCAGTCATGTTATGACCGAACAGACATGCAATGCTACATACATACTGCTCATCTGATGGGCTTTGGGCCATTCTTAATATGTAGAGCAAAAGTGGATGCCAGAAAAGAGCCCAGGAACTGCTGGCAGGGGCACTGCCCTCCTCCTGCAATCCATCCTTGGCATCTATGGATTCGCATTCCTTGCACCAAATCCATAGCTGGTGTCAGACAGTGTCAGCAAATGATTTACTGACCTTTACTCAGGGCTTGTTAGGAGGAAATTAACTGTCTGACTTACAGAAGTGCTTCAGCTCTTGCGCAACTTTGGTCTGAGGCCTTTGCCTTCTGAGATATGCAAAGCTCTGTGTAAAAGCTAGGTATCAGCTAGGTATTTTTTCTTACCACTACGCAAGAAAGCTTCAGTGGTTTAGCTTGAAACATCATTTTAAAAATATGAAACTACTGAACTACATCTCACCATTAATACTACTATTCAGTTTAAATTGGTATTGTTTCAGTTTAGCTGAATGTGCTATGGAATGGTTTGACCTAAGCAAATGAACAGAAGCTTCCAAAAGCACAGAGATTTTTAGCGATGTAGAGTACAGAGCAATCTGTGAAACTTAAATTGCCAGGAATTGTCATTTCTTTATTTTAACACTGTGACACAGGAGTTGATTTTCACATTCTGCATTTTATTTTCCCTGCATCATCCCTGCATCTGTAACATCTTCATGCAGACCTCATGCAGTAACATACTATTTTTCTAGAAAACGGTAGAGTGTTGGACTGGATGACCTTCCAGCAAAGTTATTCTGTAGTTCTACTTGTTCTAGTGAATCAAATTAAATACTCAGATATCTAATAAAATATTGCCTTGTATCATGAATGATACTAAATATTTAACATTCAGTTTTCAATGAAAACTGTCTGTATACATTGAATTAGCAGCACACTGCAATATTTTTCATACATAGCAAAGTGGTATGCAGTAAATCTTATTAAATGTTACTGTATTCACAGGAAGCATGAATTTTAGGTATATGCACAAAAAAATGCCAGCAGAGACCAAATCATACCTAATTTGTACATGCAATTATCAATCGAGTTTGCATAAGATTTATGCTAATTACTGATGAGGAATGATCAAACAGATATTTTGCTTTTTTGTTTTACTGGCATTGATACAGCTGTGATGATCTATAGGTATATTATTTATAGACTTGTAATATGTCTGTAAGGAAAAATGGATCCATTTGAGGTCTTTCTGAAGTCTAAAACGGAAGCATTGAACTTCAGGTGATAATTAACATTAATTTAAATATGCTAATCAATTAGATCATTAGAGATTATCTAATTCGCACCTGTGGAACAATTAGAGCTCAGTGGGAACTGAGAAATAAGAGAAAGAGTTATATAACATACAAGCAGCCTCTCTGGTGAGGTTGTTTTCTGTATCTCTTAGCATTATGAATCTTAGTATCTGAGGTTGCAATTTGAAGGTACTGGCATGCTGGGTTTGATAATCAGGAATGAGAGGACCAAGATGAAGCACCTATTTTTAAACCACCTCTGGGTGGTTCTGGGTTTTGGTAATTCTTTAAGGCTGTTCTATTACATTGTACTTACTTGGTTTCATCCCGTGTGGATATGAGGGTTGGGGTTTTTTTGGTGCTTTTATTTTGTTTTTGTGTTTTTGGGGTGTTTATTTTGTTTGTTTGGGGTTTTTTTTCATTTAATTGCATTGGCTGAAGTAGATTATGGTTTATGATTCATAAAGACCTTCATGTGCTTGCTCTCATGGGTATTTATTACTGAAGCATGAACAGTTTTCGTATTTGTTCCTCTAGTATCAGGTCATTCAATCACTGTTGGTTTGCCTATGGGCAGTCTTCTCCTGCTGGTGAATGAACATAGCTCAAAAGCAGCAGTTTCGGAGTAGGGCTGCCTTCCTCTGTAAGTAATAACTGCTTACTGGTTTTCAGAGTACATTTCAATAGGGGATGGTGTTTGACAAGCAGATATATACAGTAAGTAGAGGATTTCTCTTGATCTGGAAGATCTCAAATTGCTCATTAGAGCATGCCAGTTTGCTGAAGGAGTATCTTTATGAATAGAGGCTACACCTATGTTTGTGAGGTAGAGGCTTGGAAAAAAAATAATGAGGCTTTCTATTGCCAGAACTTCCTGTACCACCGTGCTGGCATGTCCCTACCTCCAGCAGGTCTCTACAGTGTGCTCTGAGAGCACTAAGTACATGCATGGGGACAGGCCTGGCTTGCTGAAGGTTGTCCATGGTGGCCTACTAAAACCAGCCTTTAAACAGAAAGATTGTTCTCAGAGGCAGCTTACACCTAACAGATGCGTTCATTTATTAGAGCATGATTCAATCCTTGATGAAATGGTGTAAAGTTTAATTTCTTTTGTGAAGCTTTAGATCAGGCTAAACCATTTAGATATTTTTTGGGGTGGGAAACATGAGGGAATAAAAAAAAAGGTAAAACTTGCAGCTAGAAATCTCAGGTAGATCAGGTCCTGCAGTCCTGACTCAGTTTTAACACTGTCCACACTTCCCTCTCAAAGTCTGTACCTGGAAATGCTGCTCAGAATGCTTTTAGTGAGGAAAATAAATAAATAAATAAATAAATAATAGTTTTAAACCAAATAAAATATCTTGCCTGAGCTTTCTTTTTTTTGTATCATTATGGCTTGCTTTGTTTTTCAGATGCTTGACTTAAAATCATATTCAACTATTTTTGTGAGAGTGTGCATATATGTAGCTTATGATTTTCTGCTCTTATTACAGTGTTCAGTATAAAAATATTAAGTGTTTCTTAGACACATTATTGGACTTTATTTGTGTCTCAAAGTTTTATTTTGTAATGTTGGGGGTTTCTTCAAAGGATGGGAATTCCTATTTTTTTCCAAATCTATTGCTCACAAAAAGTACTGAGCAAGTCCAGCAGAAATTTTGATTCAGTGTGGGACTAGTAAAATATATCTCTACACAGAAGAGATGGGCTGAATGTTGCTTGCTTCCTCAAGTGTCCTTACCAGCATAGTTCAGAAGTGTCAGGGCAAAACCTATTTCTGTGCTCATAAAGAAATTTTGGCTTTGCTCTTGTGTAGTTGTATTTTTTGGTTTTTTGTTTGTTTTTGTTTTGGGTCCCCCCCCCCCTTCTGTTACTATCCCCTTTTGGCAGATAACTTTTGGGTAGACGACTGTTCACTCTGTTTCTCATGCATTTTTTTCAGAGGCCACTGGACAAGAATCAGTGAGTAACAACTCACTGACCTACCCATGCTCAGATAAATGAGCTGGGTGTGAAAGGCTAAAAATCTCATTACCAGACCTTGAGCCATCCTGTCCTTAAGCAGTTTTGCAATATTTCTAGGAAAGAAATAAATACAGGTTGTGGATTAAGGGACAAATCAGATAAGCAGTGAACCACTCTTCTGAAATAAAATTTTCCCTTTGTTTTTGCTTAGCTGCACTCCTAAGGCTATGAAATGATAGCCTGAAAAGATGCATGGTCATTGTGTCCTAGAATGAAATCAAACCACAGATTGAGGCCATAAACCTTGTATTACTACCTTGACCATGATGTCTATCATAAAATGTTCAAATGCTTTAAAAATTCTTCATACAGTAGATGACAGGAGATCTTGTTCAGGTGACTCCAACCAAATTTCTTTGAGAGAGATGATTCCACCTACAGCAAGTCTGCACTTTGCTCACCATTTCTAAAATTAGCCAAACTTTGTTTTCCAACAAGATCCAGAAGGTATCTGTGTATCTACAGCTTAATGTAACATGCCTTTTGAAGTTCTGGACTCTTGACTGTATATCATTTCTGAAAACTCTACTGGAGACTCTTTTTCAGACCTTAACCATAGCCCAATTTTTAAGGGCATCAAAAGTGAGGCAAGACAATATAACCTATATAGGAGAATTAATCTTCAGAGTCTAGTTGCAAAAGCATAGTTGGTTGATGTTGGAAGCAACCTGTATTTCTGTCCTTTCCTGAGATCTGGTGTTCTGTGTACAAATCCTGAATTCACCTGAGCCCATTGGAATTCAGGCCACCTACAAACTATTTCTCCCCTGTGCTATTACAGCCCTTCTGAAAAGGACCTGAAGCTTTTTTTTTCAGCTGTCTGATGTTGCTCAGGTGATATCACTGCAGGAGTAAATGGGACAGATAAAAGCTGCCAGAGGAAGTGCTGAGAGTGCCTTTTAAATTAAGCAATGTGAACAGGCAAGAATCCTGGCCATGAGATCAGCCTTGGAACCTCACACAGAAATGAGTCAATGGGAGCACAGCTCTGGGAAAAAAAATATCAAGTATATATACAAATGGGTGAAGTTCAGTTGAAAACACATTTTCTGTAGCTTTTCCTGGTGAAAGAAGAAAATGATATAATTTTATTTAGCTCAGGTTATTCTTTCTAAGAATTAATTTAAGTATTATTTAAGAAACAAACAAAACAGGAAAAAGTTTATTTTTGGAAATGGCAATAATTAAATGTTTTCAGTTTTTTTGGTTAGCTGAAGTCACTTGGATGAATGCAGCATAAATTGAATAATCCTGCTGATTAGCCTAAAATTTAATTAGCTGAAGAAAAAAAAGCCCCATCACCCCAATCTTTTAAATATTTAGTTTCCTCATTATATGACTAAACATTTTTTAAATACTATTCTTTTTCAAAACGCTCTTTTTGCAACTTGTGGAGCTAGGCTTTTAAAGGTATTCAGTCCCCTAATTCAATCACACAGATTTCAATAGGCTTTAAATCTCTACAAATTTCTAAAAACCCCACTAGGCACTTACACATCTTGAAGCACCTACCTACCTCTTAAAGTCTGGCCCTTGATAATTCTAGAAAATAGTCCTTTCTATCATGCAGAGTTTCCTGCTAGCAAACTGGAAAAGTAATTAGCATATAGATGTATCCCTCAGATGGTAGACTGGGTTAAACTGGATTTCTCTACGTTTTAATAATCATTGGAAAACAACATGGAATTAATTGGTTTGGAAATGTAAACTGATGGAAAAAGTCAAGCTACAGAAAAGTCATTAACTATGCAACACTGAAAGTCCTTAAAACCATCAGTTAATGAAACAAAGAAGAGAATACATTGAGTGAGAATTGATGTAGAAGTGAAGACAGATGAAAACAGAATTGCACTATAATATGATGAAGAAAATGTTTCTTTTTTAGAGACTCCAACAGTCACTGCTGTAGCTGTAAAAGAGTGACAATAGTTGTCCAGGGAGCATCTCTGAGATAGAAAGAGCCTGTGAAAAAGTGGTGCTGTGATGCTCCAGCATGTCCTCTCTTCAGGGCAGCTTCACCAGGCTTTATGACAGCCCAGCCATCACAGTGCTATGTGCTCTGGCACACAATATGGAAAGGTTTCTCCTGGCACCTTCTCTTATCATCTCCAGCCATGCAATAACTCCCCCCTTCCCATGCCCCTCCAGGCATTCAGGGGTGCCAGCAAGAAAGGAGAGAAAAACTCCTCCACGTGGGTGCGGGTGCCCTAACAGTGAGACAAGAAATATCTTTGAAATCTGTGGGTAAAAAATGCTGTCTAAGAATGAGGATTTGGGGTTTTTTATTATCCTCAAGGGCAGAATTTGAAATAGCTGCTGGGAATTGTTGCCTATTCCTAGTTTACATGAGATATATTTAATCATTATTCTAGCCAGAGAAAGAAAGGACTGCAAGAGGCACTATAAAAACTTTTCCTCGCTTTCATCTTTGCTTTTCCACTCAGCCTCACATGAGAGAGAGGAATTTGCAGTCAGACTGATTCTGGACTGACTAGGATTGTTCTAATACAAGGGGATAATTATAAAAGATATATTTCTACTTCAAATACCCCCAGGTTAAATTTTTGGAGCTCTGCTTTAATGGTGTAAAGTAAATATTTTTATATGTTGCATGCATGGGGAAAAAGGTCTTTGTTTTGTCTTAATTGTGAACATGCTCTAATGATGTAATTGAAAAAAAAAAAAGACAGGCAAAAATAAGCTTTTGGTGGAAACACAATATTTTAAGTGCTGGAGCTTTGCATTAAACGTCTGTGTAAAAATAAAAATTAAAATAATACTGAATAAACCATAATGCTTTGGGAATTGTGCTTTGTTTTTCTTTGTTTTTCAGAGTTTCTAAGGCTTTTGTGGAACCAAGGAGGAGACAAACTTGGGGTGCATCACTCCACAAAGCCCAGCATGGGATCTTTTAGGGAGGTAAGATTATTTCTTATAACAGTCCTTTAAAAAGTTTCAGTACAGCAAACAGATCCATGAAATGATATTAAATAAATTTTAGTAGTAAATCTCCCAAGTTTTCTTGCAAATCTATGTTGCAGGCGGTATTTATGTGTATGTAATATTGGGAAGAAAATGTAAGGAAGATTACACTTGCATCAGAAGTAAGAGTGAGTTTTCCTATGAGTGGGTGAGGAGAGGCTTTTTCCATGCTTGCCTACTCCCTTGACCTGTGAGTTGAACGTAGTCCACATGCAGGCAGGTTGCTAATCTCATCAGAAATCACACAAGTCAAATGGATGTTCTATCAATCAGGACATGTGTGCCAAGATCACCTTTGTGAACCTGACTGCAATGCTGTGTCACAAAGCCCAGAAAAATGTAGTCACATGGGATTGAACACGAATCCCAGCCGTGTGTGTGAAATGGAGTTCCCCTATTGCAAGTTGCAAGAGCTGGGAAGAGAACAGAATGACACTGGTTGAAAATCTAAGTTCTTCTCTCAAACCTGCATGAAAGAAGAATGAAGCAATCTGATTCTTCTGAACTTACAGAGTTAAGAAAAAAGCCCAATTGGAATTATTTTCTTTGTGCTCTTCGGTATTGCTATTCCTTCTGCTTCCAGGGAGAAAAAAGACCAGCCTGCACCTGGTGCCACTGGGAAAAGTAACCTAGCTTGTTCCACTGCAGTGCATATTGCCTGTTACTGCAGGCTCCATAAAGCACCTCCACTCCTGCTGTACCCTGCTGCAGCAGAAGTATAGTTCACTGAGTTTCTTTGCATCATTCAGAAATAAGGTCAGATTTTATTGTCTAGTAGAGAATTGATATGTGTGGAATAACAATTATTTTAATTTGTAAGTTACAGCTTACTATTGTCATCTACACTATCAAGCAAGGCAGTGCAAAAGTGAAGACCTATAAAGAGATATTGGTGGTGCTGAGGATGAAAGGTTCACACTCTGTGTTTTGGAGGTTTTTCCTCTGGACTAAGTCTACTATAAGCCCATTGGTGTCTGAAGCACATGAGCTGATCTTTGGAGTGCTTCTACATAACCTTCATCCAAAAAGGAGCCTATATGTACCCTCTAGGTTTGCTCTGTGTTGTGAACCAAGGTGTGATAAGTCAGTATGATTAGGAAACTTCCTATTAAAATTCCTAGTCCCAACTATAATACCAGTATAGGCTCACCCATGGCCTGTGGGAAGCAATGTAATAAATGTGAGCTACTGCCCTTATAGAAATGTAAATCCCTGTATGAATGCATCAGGTACAAGGTAGTACCTGGTATATTCTGGCAGAGTAGCACAAATTCCCATATTTCTGAGCTAAGAGAACCAGGAGGTAAACCCAAATAAGTTTGAAACTGATAAAAAGTCTTCGCTGGTAAGGTCAGCTTTTAATTTAGTCTATACTCATCTTCCAAATGGGACAGATATGCATTTCTCAAATCCTTAATGAAACAGGAATGATTGCTTGTTCTTATAGTGTGGGAAGAGTCAAAGGTGGTATTTTAGTAGCACTGTGAAGCTTTGTTGTGCAGTTTCTCTTTGTGCCCAGACTGAATATAATTTTCAACGTGAGCTGAATTCCATTGACTTTCATTTACTTTAAAGAGGGATATTTTGGCTTTTATTTCTGAAATAGCTCCTCCTGATCCATATTCAAAAACTTAGTGGTTAATTTTAAGGATGTCAAAGCTGCTGAAAGGAATGCTTACGTAACACCCACTGTTATGGAAGCTGGTAAAAATAAACAGCATTGCTTGTGGACTAAAGGAAATATAGTTGGGGTGATGAACAGAGAGCTTATAGGTAGATCTATTGGGAGAAAAATGTAACTGGATTCCTGTGTATCTTAATGGTTCTGGCACCTCCTTTTCTGCCCCGTGGCATGAAGACCCCAATCCGGTGAAGCACTTAGGGCTGAGTAGTGCCGTGGACATCAATGTTGCTAATTACAGTGTGTAAAACTAAGACACGTCTAAGTGCTTTATTGGGTTAGCACCAAACTGAGTAACACATACTTAACACTATATTCAGATTCACTATATTCAGTACTGAGAACTGTATTGATCTAGATTTTGAAGCCTTATCTGAAGAAACTTTTAAGTTTCTTTTTTATAAACACAAAATGAATTTGATGTAGTTGCACCTTTCACTCAGAGATTTGAAAATACTTTAAAAATATGAATTTATCGATCTTTCACTATGGGGAGAGTAAGTAGTAGCAACCCATAAAACAGATGAGGAATCTGAAAGCAGAAGAGTGGAGAAAAAATCCACAAGAACTGAATGGAATTGGAAAACAAATTTGTCTTGATTGTATTCCCATCCGCTTTGGGTTCAGTTTCATTAGCTTTTCTTGAAAGGGAGCTTCTGTCAGGAAAGTTTATGAAAGCATAGGTTTTTTAGTAGATATTCAAGAATAGTTACAGAAATCTTATTTTCATTTTGTAACCTGGCTTTTTATTCATGGATTTATTCATGCCCGTTCTTCTTTTCATACTATGAAAGTATCTTGAGTTACCTATGTTGCTAAGACAGATTAAAAGCTTCCTAATAAAAATCTGGTACTGCACCAGTTTGAATTTAGAGAGAGAGAGACACTGTGGGAGACATAAGAAAAATCCTCAATAAGGATTAGTGCAGCATAGATGCTTTTTTTGGTCATGAATGATATCAAAGGAAGGTTTTTTTTGAAAAGGGCAGAAAACCATTGAAATTACATCTTTACATATGTTAACTTGTAGGATTCATTGCACATGGGCAATATTAGAATGACATAATAAAGACTGCAAGACTCACTGGTTACTTGTGGAAAGAACAGCTGCAACCACTTTAAATAGGATGATAGTATATAGGAAAAAGAACAATAATGCTAACCATTAAGCATGGGGCTTAGGAAGAAGATTGTCTCATAAGCAAGTTATTGCATAATTCTCTGTTATGGGAGTTTCACACCTTCCTCTGAAACATCCAGTGCTAGGAATGCAATAAAACACTAAATGAATTTCTGACCTGAAATGCCATGACAATCAATAAAATTCTTTTATTAGCTAGCTTGAGTTTTCAGAACTTGTCATAGTAACAACATGCAGCTTTGCAGAATGCTAACTTGTGATCAAACATTCAATTTATTTTAAAAACTAATCCTTTTCTCCTTATCGCACATTTCCTTGAGCCTGGGGAGAGTAGCCTGGTAGGCTGCATCATCTATCAGTAGAGAAAACAGGCTCTTGTGGCTGATTGTTTAACACCTGATGAATGCTGTGTAGGAAAACTAGTGGTACAAAGCAGCTGAGATGCAACAAGAATTGCTTTAGACTAAGTAACCAACCTATGGTTCAAATACAGGGCTGTGAACCTCTTTGCCTTAAACAATGTTCCACTGCAGTGTCATTTCTGCCACCCCACAGCCTTATGGTCCCTTCTAGAGTTAGATGTCAAAACATAATAATTCCTGTTCTCCTGGGGGGGTAGTCCAGTAAAACCAGTCTGGGAATACACTGAGCATCAGGTCACAAAGTCAAAAGCTGCTATATATGCATCAGCCATGCACCCTATGTCTGCTAGGCAACACCTGATTTTTTTGGCATAGGACTTTTTGCATGGTGGAGAAGGTTTGCAGCTGCTTAAGCTGCTTTGTGTCTCCAGCCTACCAGAAACATTGGACTCCATGGGTGTGGTCAGGCTCAAGGGAGGTTGATGCTGTTGGAGAAAAGGCAAAGCATCCTGTAAAGACCTTGTGGGTCTCATGGGGCAGTTCATGATGGGAATCCAAGGGCTTTTTAGTAAGTGTCTTTCATTGTGTCACAACCAAGTCACGTTAAAGTCAAGCATAAACTACCCGTTTGTTTCAGTGAGATTAAAATTATACCAATCCTGAGTGCTTGAAAATGCCTAACTCTGAAAGGACGCCCCTGGTAAGAAAACCTTGAGGAGTACAGCACTGTGAACAATTCCCACACTCCTTCAAAATGAAGCCGTGCTGTAAAGCAATACATTTTGATAGCATGGCTTACATCTCTCAGAGCAGCCTGAATGATTTTTCCCAAAGAGTGCTTCAAAGTCTTAATACAATAGCTCTGTGGTTTTGAATTACAAGCATGTTTTAAGGCCCACCAAGAGTATCAAAAATAAATATCTATATGACTAGAAGAGACATGCTTATGCATCAGAAGGGTTTATTTGTGCTGGGTAGAACAAAAAACTCAACATGATTTTAACAGACGTATTTTCATGCAAATGGACTGTAGCCAGTCTGATGATATTCCAGGAATCCCAAACTTTATGCACCTCCTCTGAAGTGGTCTTCCTATAGGACACTATTTAATTTGTCGTTAATTAGTAAATTGCTGTGTGAAAGACAGAAAACTATCTTGGCTGAATTGACTAGCACAAAGATTATTCTTCTGGAAATGAGCTGAAATTCTTACTGCTGGGCAATTTCCATTAAAATAGAACAGCCTTTTGTAGCTTTTATTTTAAAATAAGGACGAAATTATGCCAAAAGACAGCAAATAAAAGGGGCGAAAATCCTAGCTAGAAGACATAGGCAAGAAAATCCCAATTTGTCTGTCCATCCCAGCAAGTTAAAAAGATTTATTTCTCGCAAGGAACTACTTCAAACTTGAATTTATTTGTGATTATTTAGAAGATACAACTAAGTGTAAATCCCTTCTCACTGCATCTCCTGGAAGTCAGGGTAGATTTTGTTGTATGAAATCTTTTCCACTTTGAAAGTCAATGACTGGGGAAGGGGGCAATGGGGAGGGGAACACTTGGCAGACTGCCACTAGCTTCTTTCATTATTTCATATGTTACACGTACCACATAAATCTGCATTTTCTTGGTTTGCCACCCTGTATGTCAATGCAGGAATGATTGTTACTTTATTGTTATAAATAATATATGTGCATTCAGAGACATTTAAATATTTAACTTTCTTGGATTCTCACTTTTGCATGCTTTCCCCTCCCTATACTCACCCCCTGCCTTCACGTCTGCTACCAAGTCAAAATAAAAGTCTCCCCCATCTCTATCCCATTGTTTTTTCCATGGTTGATTTAATGGTGTGCTAGGTTCAGTGAACTTGGTCTTGGATAGTGCTCCACCCAAAACCAACCTTCCCTTCTATGCAAATTATCATATGAAAGCTGCTAATGTCATTTAACTGCAGCTCTGCGTCACGTTTCAGAATTGTAAGTGGCATCATGCAGCCCACATTTGCCCAATTTCAGGGAATAACCCTTCTCCCTTTTCTCCTTTCCTTCTTTTTGCCCTATACTTCAGCAGAAAATTTTGTCTCCTTCCTTTTACTTGATAGATCAGTGCTTTCCCTTCAAGAAATATTTTGCTACTTCGAATATGAAAACAAATTTCAGTCTGGGATTCTTATGCTGTTGATAATACTGTTGGATCATGTGGGACTTATCCTCTGAGGGTGAAATTGGTTATTGCAGGCTGATTTACAGCAGCGGAGGGAGCTGGTCTCTTGAACCTTCAGAATGGTGGGAGTCTCTTCAAACAGAGTTTCAAAGAGAAAATTTTAAATTTCAGTGCAGCACAATAGTAAAGGAGACACTCTACTGTGGTATAAATTTAAAATGGTGTTGACCAATGTGTCTAGCTAACAGTATGCCTCAATCCTAAGGTAAAATATTTTTATATATTGAATAGATGCATGAGGATATAAAAAATATGCTGTTGTGATTTTGAGATATTAGTATTTAAAAAAATGAATTTGTTCTTTATAATAGTGTTTGAATGTCAAGAGAGATTCTTTGCTGTCATTACAAGCTTAATAGCCACATAGCTCAGGAACAAAATCTCACTCTGCCACCACTAACTGCAATTTGCATGCATATTAAGGAGTAAACCACTTTTCTGATGTTGAAACAAAAGCTTCATAAGA
>NW_009919949.1:11739-19817 GCF_000696875.1 Nestor notabilis | reverse complement strand
AATTTAAAGTAGTAAGAGCGTTTGCCCACACAGTCAGGAGATTTTTCTTGGATTTAGTCAGAAAATACGATATATAGCAAAACTGTAAGGGTTCTTATATTTTAGCATGTTTATTCAAAAGAAATCTTTACAAGAAACTGCAATGTTAATGGCTGATATCATTGAGCTCAATAGCAGCAAATGCAACATGACTGCTTTTACTGGGTCAGTGGGAGAGGATACTGTTTCCTAAAAGAAATATTGTTTTTTCCTTATTTTTATGCTTGTTGTTCCCACAAAAATGGACCTAAGTGTTTGAAAAGATCGTAAATATGGTTGAAATTTGGCACTGTGAGTTGGTTGCAGCCACTGTGTGTATGTGTGTTTCTCTGTGCTTGTATGTGGAATTCGGCCAATTCGAACTCTGAGTTGGTCACAAGCAGCCAAACGGCTTTCAGTTTTCTTTTGTTGTAGCTGCATTCCCTACAGGATAAAACCTTTCAGGCTCTACTTCAAGGTACAATATGCTCCTCTGAGAAGATAAATTATTACAATGCAGTGCCTGCTTGTGAAAACTCAGACTTTGCAAAGTTATGCTCATTTGGTCTCCAAGAAATAACAGTTCCATCCTTCCAGGTCTCAGTTAAGCTGAGACACATGCTAATTTTCTTTTAACTTTGGAGTTCTGATGCCCTTAAAGAAATATGTGTTTAAGAGAAAAATGGAATCTGCTGCACCATGAAGGAGTCGAAGTGTCTGGTGTGATTAATCTGGAAAGGTCATCTTCACTAGCATTTGGAGTGATGAGGTGTGAGGGCACAGTCTAGTACTTGGGCTTATGCATCATCACAGCCTTTTTTAAATATTATGAGACAGCTGGAATAGGCAAACCACCTATCATTATCACAGAGCTGCATCTTTTATTACTTGGCTGCATAAATATCTGGTATGTGATAGCCTCAGTCACGAGAGCGGTGCGCCATCTTCCATAGCAAACTGAGCACTGTCCATGCTTGTCAGGCAGAGTTGAGGTTACAAAGCCAAACAGATTCCTAAGACAGCAAACAACACTGTCAGACTATATGGAGATCCTGATGGAGCCCAAAGGCTAGTATGAACTGTAGGTTTATGTAAACAGCTGCTTCTCCTGTTTTCCAGATCTTTAATAATGTGCTCTTTGACAGCTTATCTGGGTGTTCATCTTTATGTTACATTCTAGGTTGTTTCAGTTACTAAAGTATATTATCACTTGGAATGAAATATATACACATACAAAATGAATATATGGAGCGAAATATGTGTATGTGTACACAGCACATACTGAAACAAACAAGCTAAAAGGAATGTTTTGAGACATTTGACAGTGTTAATATTGATTACTAAATAGATTAAGAGACAGCCACAAGAGGTTTTGTCAGGAGATCAAACTTTACCTGTGTGACAGTGTTAATAGTATGAGACATGAACATTCATCAACAAAACAGTTTCAGCTGTTTGGCAAAACACACTGCATCTCTGGAGTGTTTTGTCATACAGTTTCTTCCACCTAACAAATCATGATGTTATACACTTAAACTTGCTCATGTCAAAGAGAAGAATGTTTCCACCAGGAGGCTGTATCAGTAAGGTTCTTGATTAAGGGATTCTTCAAAGATTTTTTATTTAGTGTGCATAATTATCATATTCTATGATTCTATGATTATTAATAGAAAGGTGACAACAAGAAAGTACGAATCAGCTTGGTTGGATTGATGGTCATAGCAGGATTTAATGGCTTTAAAATTAAACAGGGGAACTTTACGTTAGATATAAGGAAGAAGTTCTTCACAGTGAGGGTGGTGAGGCACTGGAATAGGTTGCCCAAGGAAGTTGTGAATGCTCCAACCCTGGAGGTGTTCAAGGCCAGGCTGGACAGAGCCTTGGGCGACATAGTTTAGTGTGTGGTGTCCCTGCTCATGGCAGGGGAGGTTGGAACTAGATGATCTTAAGGTCCTTTCCAACCCTAACTATTCTATGATTCTATGATTCTATGATATGTAAAACAGGCAAAACATGACAATGGCCCATCTGGCCCATCTTGCCTCATGCAGTAAATGGCTGTACCAGATTTTACATGGGAATATAGAACCTCAGCAAAGGAAATTTCTTCTGATACATATTCTTCCAACTGTAAGTGTTCAGTAACTTCTCCAGAAGTATCAATTTGAGGCCTGAAGAAAATCATTATGCAAAACAAAACCCCATAAGACTGATAAGACTAACATAAAAAGAACAGCTATTCATCTGGACTTGGTTTAGATGTATTTCAAAATCAGTGGTGGACATCTTTAGGTTTGATTAAGGTGAGGATTAGTTGAAGATTTTGCCCTAGCCTTCTGTCTTGGTCCAGAGCTCTGCTTTTCAGTCTACATTGAAAAAACTCTTGATTTTCCAGAAGTTATGTTGATGAAACTCAAAGGAGATTCCAGTGGGATAAACCAAAATTCAACATTTGCAAAGTAATTAGTATATGACCCTTAATAGCAGAGCACTTAGAAAGCAGTACATTTGCATTCTGGCCCACACCCAGAAGGTGTCCTTCCAGTTAGAAAAGAGTAGAAGGAACTTTCCCCTTACTGTTATCTCCTGATTCAAGGGTGAGAGAAAAACAGACCTGGATTTTGAACTATCAAAATTATTGGCATTTAGAAATTACATTTTTGTTCTAATAAAAAGGCCAGCATTTTGTTGTTTATTCTAACATTGTCAAAACATTATTTTTAGGATTTTTTGGTACAATTCTCATAATTCTTCTTTCTGCCCAGAACTGGATTTCAAAAGATTCTGAAATATTTTTGTTTTCTAGAAGATGGATATGCTCCTGTTGAGCAGTCCTGGTCTGTACGTTTTAATTTACACTTTAACTGATCTGTATCCTACAGAAGGGCTCTTCACTGAAAATTAATGCCAGGTCCATTGGTTATATAATAAACACCAACAGCTGTCAAAAGCAGAGTGAAGAAAAAGGGGGCAAAAAGACAGTAACTGTCTTATAAGAGCGCCTCATGGTAATTCAAGAGACATTCTGCAAATTCCATCTCAGTGGGGTATGAAATAAAACCCACATTATGATGGATTGGGAAAACCTGGGGTGGCTCAAAGTTACTTTCTTTAGGATGATTTCATCCTCTTTATTTTTATTTTCTATAGCTTCCCTAACTCTAACAAGAGTAGAAAAAAATTGAGATAGGAAAATGTATGACCCTGGTAGAAAAAGAAAGAACAGGAAAAAATCTTTTGCAATATCAGATAATCTTGAAATACAATAATATATCTTGCAAAACTGTAAGATCTATAGCAGGCTTATAACTGATCAATTTTCCACCCAGGTTTACAAGAAAAATAAAGACCAATATAGTTCATAAATCAACATTTCTTAAGGTAGTTTTATGTTTTCTCTCTCCTGAAGATTAGTGATTTTAAGATGAAGCTATGCAAATCAACACATTCAATGAAACTGAGGCAAACTAGCAAATGAGTATTTGTAAGGGCATGTATATTTAGTGTGCATAATTATCATAATATACTATATATGTATCATAATGCACATATACTGTATAACAGGTAACAATAATTAGGTTGGGAATTTCATTATATAATAAATGGTCATTGACGTCTATAAAAGCAGCAAAGTATTTTGATCCCACATTTTTTGACAGCCTCATTGACAGTTTTGTAGAGATCCAAACATACCTCAGCCTTAGAGAACAGATTTACTTTTCTGTTTTGAACTGGACACCACGGAGAGTTTTCTGACTTTACACTGAAGTCAGAATGTTAGAGGGACATAGATATCTATGAGGATTCTGGCAATAGTGACGGTGCAGTATTGGATGCATGTATTTCTAAACAAGGCGTTATAAATCATTGGACAAAGTCAATGGATTCTTCTTTCTTTGTGAGAACTGAACACCCCAGGTCTTTAAACACATAACAAGGAGTGACCTGCCTTTTTAATGGGGCTGCATGGAGAATTAGGAGGCTCCAGAGCTTTACTGGGGCAATATGAAACAGAGCTCAGTAACGGCTCTACCTGAAGCACCCACAGATATGCAGCTACCTCCTTACAGAAAGAAAACTTTCCATACAGAAGCCTGGACTGTATGTATCAGTTATGGATCACTTTGCTACCAGGTGGGTCTCTTCGGGAGTCAAAGTTTAGTGAGAAATATACCATCCTCAGTCCAGGGGTGAAGGTGAGACTGAACCATCTGTCTGTGTGGTTATTGCACGCTGCTCTTTGCTGAAGGTCAGTGCTGAAGCTCCTAGTTTGTGGTAGCTGCAGCAGTGTCTGGTTTCACAGCAGGTCAGAAATTCCTGTCTGAGGTCCTCAAGGCTCACCACTCAGCTTAGCTGGGGATCTAAAGCAGCAGGAGCTTGATTTGTCATCATTCAGCAAGGCAGAGCCAAGTGTAAACCCATATCCGTCAATCACCAATTCTTTTTCTAACCCACTTGCTCATATTGCCTCTTCCATTTGGCTTTGTATTTTTGTTCCCTTCATTGTACAGAAGTGTTAACAGTTGTAGAGACACCAGACAGTCATGGTCATCTGTGTGTTGCATACAAAAAGGGGTTGTAAGAAAAATAATTATATGTAAAATGGAGTTGCGAGGTTGGGCTCCATACTGTTGCGTGTGAATTTTAGATTCACACAACGTAAGGCAATACAATGTCTGGCTTTCGAATGTCTGTAGTTGTTTTTTTCTGTATGACTTTAGACACTTAAGTAACACCTGAGCTAAATTTCTTTCAACTCCCAAAACAGCAGCCCCTCAGGATCAGCACTGAGCCTCCTTCTGCCCTCCTTTCTTATAATCCTACTTCCTCTTTTTTCTTGGTTTTGGGTTGGTTCCCCCCCCTGCCCCGCCCTTAAAAATTCCCCTGCATGTCTGTCCAGCTAATTTCCTAAGCTCTTCTGAGTTCCCTGGGAGTGCACCTCCCATTCATACCCAGCAAGCTCTTGAGGCCCTAACTCCACTATTCCACCTATACTGAAAGGAAAAAACAAAACAAGACAAAAAAACCCCACCTCTTCAGCTTTCTGACAGTCTGCCATGAACACTATGTGTGCTCTTTCCCTTTTTTTTGGTCCAGATGCCCCATACTGTCTCCCCTTTGAGTGCTGGAAGCCACAACGAGCTGCCAAAGCTTTAAGAGGGACAAATCTCTGGATTCCCAAGCAGCTCACTGCCTGGGTTCATTGCTCTTGACATTGCACCTGAAGTTTGAAGAGGAAATTGTTTTCACATAAGAAGAGAATATACCTGACAGTTCTGAATACTGGAAGATAGCTGCAGTTGAGCAGTGCAACTGAGGTAGCTTTGTAAAGTTGCTTCACAGTATTGACAGCCCGACAGCCTAGTTGCTCAATCCAAATACTTTTACAGTTAGAATATGTTGCCAGAAAAAGGAAATCAGCTCTTGAGGTGCATTATCTCCTTTCAAGACTGTCCTGGGGGCACTTACTCATTATCCTGGAATAAAACAAATGAAAGAGTTCTTTTAAAAAATATTGTTCAATCCATTTAGAATCCCTGGAGCTTAGTATTTTACATTTTTGTGGCTTGATAAAATAAAACCAGCAATTAGTTTACATGTATTTATCGTTTATGGTTCTTTCCTTCTCTTTGCAGCTCATTTTGAATGCTATAATCCTGACAGATTAAATTTCCTATTACAAAAAGTATTATTATTATTTCCTGCAACTATGAATGAAATAGGAGAACATGTGTTCACTATGACTGATGGGGAGAAATCTCATTCTGCTAGATAATATTTTAAGCTGATTCCCTCACCAAAAAAACCCCCCCCCAAAAAAAAAAAAACCAACAAAATAACAAACCTCTTAAAAAAAAAACCAAAAAAAGCTGTAGACAAATATTCTTGTGTGCATTTGCTTGGCTGTATATATGCCTTTTCTTCACCAACAGTTTTGGAATACTACCCATTTTAACCTAATCTGTGATAAACCTTACATGAAGGTCAGTGAAAACATGTAGCATGACAGGGAAAAACTAGCCCAGGAAGGCAATGGCAGGGGAATGTCTGCAGGGGACTGCAGCACACCAGAGAACTCAAACAGGGCAGAGACTTAAAACCTCATCCAGGGAGAACAAGTGCTTCAGACCTCATGACAAACCAGGAGACAGAAAATCTGTACCATTTCCTTTATCCAAAGCTTATGGGACTCCTTGCTTCTGAGCATATGAGACTGGTTAAAAATCTGATTATGGTAGATAATGCCAATTTTTGTTTTCTCATTTGAAAGTTTTGCTTAGCCCTGCTCCTATCAGATGATTTCTGGCACTGCTAGTGACCGTCTGCATAGCCAGATACAACACAGAGAAACACTGAACAACACAAAAAACAAGTGAAAAGCTTCTTTTCTTTTTGTTTTGTTTGTTTCCTAGAGGGAAAACAGTGCTGTAAATCAGATCTAGTTTAGGAAGTCACCATGACACTGAATCTTCTGTATTTTGTCCTTTTCACACAAATAATATTCATCTGAGACAAAAGAGCAGCTACTTCTGGAAAACACTATAGCAGTGAAGGTGTGAGAGAACTGCCTGGATTATCTGCACAGGTTATGCGATCAGATAAATGGCACTCTCTTTCTAACTCCAGTGGGCAGTGACAGGTGACAGTAGGTTTGCAGTTGTAACGTTTTCCTCTATTTTCCTCTAGTACCCATCCATTATTATTCCTACTTTGCTTTATGCTGATTTTTGGGGCAGGGTTGGGGGAAGAGCACACACGTGTTGGGTGAGCCAGTACCTGTCGAGCACTCCAGTTTGCGTGTGAAGCAAACTGGAAGGGTGTTGCTATCAGCTGAATGGAGAGGCAGGCTGAACAGATATGCAGCTGTGGGGGGGGGGGGGCCTGTGCACACCATGTGGAGCTGTGCTTGGAGAGCTTCAGCCTCCCTCCTATGGTAAAACTGCAGCTGATACAGGGCCAAGGTACAAACGCTGCTTGAGCTGATAGTTCTGGGCCTTTCTGAATAGTAGAATTTGCATTCCCTTCTTGGACAGCACAGTACATAACTTTCCTATTGAATATGCCTGGGATGTTTTCATTTGGTAATTGCCATCCTTTCAAATTTACTATTTGCCATTTTGTTTGCACTAGCAAGTTTGAACATAAAATATCCAGAGCCTTTGTAGTTTGTTTTACAGAGGATTATTTCAGGCCCAGATATAATATTTGGGATCTGCAGCGAGAGATATGGCTTTCAGAAGACATCCTGACACTGACTTGGCACTCGTGTCCTACCTGCTGAATGCCAGTGGGATCCTGTCCATCGCTTTCACAGGCTTTGGATCCCACCCAGAGCACTCTCAAAGATGGGTGGGAACTGGGAGTGTGGCCTGGATTAGGAAATCACAAACAGTTTTGAGAGAGGTTTTCTTTCTCATCAAAATTTGATTTTTGTCAACATTTTCTGAACAGCTCAAACAACAATTACTCTGGAAATTACAGAGTTTAGATCATCCTGTACAGTAATTTGTGCTACATTCCCAAATTCAGTTTTCATACCTTTCAATCTTAATTGTAAAGCTTCATCATAAACCTTATGAATTATCAGAAAAATTAAGAGGAAATTTCTTTAAGAGTTTACTATGAATTACACTGTATTTCATTAGGATCTAGAATAGACGTTTTTAAGACCTTCATACTATTTCATAGCGCTGTGATGGCTACTCTCAGTTGCTCTCTTGTACTACTTTGATGCTGAAGTTTTGCAGCAGTTTCTAACATTCTTCTTTAAGCAGAATCAAAACCTCAGTGTCTATTTTCCTTCAACTGTGTACTTTTTGTTTCCAAATTGTAGCAAAACAGTGTTATCTTTTCCTTCTCGTGCAGTGTGCATGTTCAAAGACTGTCATGTTTTTGGCTAAAAATTCCTAGCAAACTAGAACACAGGCATTTTTTCCCCATTTTGACCATTCATCTTCTCAATCTGCTGCTGCTTCTTTTCACTGATCGCACAGTCATTTTCTCTAACAAAGCATATATTCATATGCATCCTACTTACTCTACTGATCACCTTGGGTGCT
>NW_009919949.1:6427-11708 GCF_000696875.1 Nestor notabilis | reverse complement strand
TTCCTGCTGTCATTTCCTCACTGACATAACTAGGAAGAAATCCCTCTGCCAGGTCCCTCGTGGATCCGTGGGCTGCGTGCAGCTCTGCAAGGTGGACTTCCTAACTACCAGAAACATTAAATTCAGCATCTGCTACTTAAAGCATCTTGTATTCCTGTTGTAGGTATTACCCTGGTGAGTACTCCAAGTTAAACAATACTGTGGTTGTGAACTGTTGTCTGACTTGCAGCCTTATTTCTCATTTTTGGCTTGTGTCCTAGAATAGGATCCAGAGCAGTTACTGACTACAGCGGTAGAAAAGAAAACATACCATAAAGAAACAGTTGCACAGTCCGCTTGCAAGCACACTGCTCCTGTTGTGTATTTCTGATAAGCCCCCAAAATACAGGTAATTTAAATCCCCCAGGATTAAAAGTAAAAACAAACATGCAAACAGAAAGTTGAATGCCTTATAATCTCTTCCATTTTGGAGAAAAAGGAAACAGAAAGGAAAAATCTTCTGGGTATTCACTTCAAGTGTTCTTCAGTTTAAGAACTGTGACTGAGAAGCACTTAAAAATCCTCATAACTCTTAACGTCTACTCAAACTGCAGTGTTAATAAAACTCTGTCCAACACTCGTCTTACTTTCTTACGTCCTCTCAAGAGGACATCAGATGCCCACGCAAGGGAGATTGCTGCTTGCAAGTGAGGCAACCTTCTCCAAAATTTGTGCTTGAAATGACCTTGGATTTGGTGGTAAACCCCATTTCTGGTACTCTTTACTGGATTTCAGTAATTATAGTAGTGATCCAGGCAGAACAGTTTTTCTGGGACTACTGGTGGATGTCCTAGAGTAGAAATGATACACTGGCTAAGCAAAATAAAGGAAACCTAACTGGGTTTCCTAGAAATCTGGATGGTTCCCCATGGAAGCACAGAAAGGTTTATCAGCTCCACAGACAAGCAGCAGTGTGGCCATTTCTGTTCTACCACTGCAGAAGGAAAGCAAGAAAGGTGCATATAGCCCCACCAAAGGCAAATAGTATTTTGGTTAGAAATGTTCTTCAGGAGATGGCAAAGGGAAATAACAGTGATATCTACTTATCAACAGAAAATGGAAGGAGAGAAGAAGAATATACATATTTCTCATGCTATTTTAAGTAGCTACAAGACCAGCTAGAAATGAGACTAAGAAAGAGGAGAGAAATTACAGCAAAATTAAAAGATACATTAAGGAAAAGTATTCTAAGGAAAAATACAGACACTGAAATGTACCAAAGAGTAAAGGCAAACAGCAAAAATAGGGTAGAACAAAAAACATGAAATAAAAGGAGATGAGATACAGATTGAATGATGAGCTATTCTGGCACTCAGTTTGATGCCACCTTTTTTTTGTCATTAGTGTAAATACACTGGCTGTCACTTATACGACATGTAGTGGTAGATGCTATTTAACACTGGCAAGTGTGGGGAAGAACTAGTGTCTCAGGTTTAAGCTGCTCCCACTTATCTCTCTGCTTAGGTCATGTGCGGTGCACAAGAATAGGGCTGGGGGGTTTAATATATTTCTGCAGTGTAATTATTTTTGCTACTCCAAATAGGATAGATGATACAAATCTTAATCAGAATGTGAAAGAGAGATTATGGCAGTTTCAAGCTTCCTCCCTAACCCCCAAAACTCATGCATCAAACAGAGGCCAAAGTGGGACAGCCAGTATTAAAAACATGTATTCTTTTAATAGGATTCAGGAATGATGCTGTGTTTTCACTGTGCAGCTGATTGCTTCTCTGTTATCAGCTCTTGTCTCATCACTGAGGGTTTGGTGGATGAAAAGAAGCCTGTTTTCTCTGTTTCCAGCCCCAGTCCTGTGCCTGGGGAGGATACTGTGTTGCTCGAAACATTTGCCTGAGGTCAGTAGCAATTCCCTGCTCTGCTGCCAACTGCCCATGCAACCACAGGTAAGTGCCTTCGCCTCTCTGGTGCTAAGGTCTGAAGCAGCACATCCAACTGGCTGCTATGGGAGCAAATGTGTTAAAGCTTCTCAAATACAGGGCTAAGGGGGAGTCAAGTCCGTTTAACCTCACCCAGCTAAAACGTCTCAGGTCCCAGTGGCACTTGAAGCTGTGGAGGCAAGTGGAAAGGTAGCAGCAAAGCCTGGTTTTCAGCTACTGAAATGTCAGGGGCAAGGACTTGGGGCTAGAGGAGCCCGCTTAGATGCACAGCTGTGTAAACTGCTTCACTGACCTTTGCAATGTCCCTCGCTGTGCGCTCGTCTTTCCCTGTCTCAGCCACATCTCTGTTGTTCCAGCAATGCCTCTACTTAATGCCGAGCTGGGCCGCTGCTTTGTTAGGTCTCTCCTTGGCACCGGCACCAAAGACACTTTGCTTCCGTCTTATCTGGCCTCTTTGCTTCACCTTTTCTCTATTGCCTGCATTATTATACCACAGATATATTACCTTGGGATCAAAACAGTCCCTCTCCACACATATGTAAATTCTAAATTACCTCATCGTTAATCTAGGAAACAGGCAGCTTTCCATTAGCCAGCAATCTGTTCCTCTACAGCGTTGTTTCAAGAGGAGCCCACTGCCCTTGGTGATGCAGCGCTTACCGGCCCTGCTGGTCAGGGAACCCTGTGCTGTGCCAGATGCCCGGCTCCTGGTGGCTGTCCTGACCCCAGTGTACTGTGTGCTGGTGCTCACACACATTCACAGGTGACCAACACAGGTTACTGCCTGTTAGAAAGGTGTGATGGGAAAACTTTGTAAAATCACCCCCTCTGGGCACCATGGTTTTACCTGGTTACCCTGATTATCTGCTTTCCGATGCCTTCTACCACTAGAAGTTTTAGCACAACTAAACTGGGTGCTCTGCCGTGGTATGGTCATTAAGTTCATCCTATTTGTGTGCTCCTGTTACAGCAGACTGTTTATTAAACTGCTTGTTCACATGCATTTTCATGTGCTGCATATTACATCTTAGTACATGTAACAGGAGAACACGAGAAACACGTGCTCAGTGACAACTGAAATGCAAGGGAATAAATCAGCATCTTCCTTTAAAAAAGCTTGCTTTACTAACATGTGTTTGTTCCAAACTGAATGGAGAAATTCAGGCATCCATGTAAAATGTAAGCAACTGAATTATCTTCAATATTCCTTGATAGCAATTGAGAAACTGCTATTGTTTTCAATGTATTTCACAACTGGTTGCCTTGAAAAACTGCTTACTGGTATATAATGTTTACTATTAACTGAGAAAATGAACTGGTGCCTGAATACGGAATTACTGAAAGGGTGTTTATTGTCCTCTTGCTGTCTTCCCTACGATTTAAAAAGACATGAACGAAACAGGCTGAGTAATGGCCTGTTAAGGTGCTGGTTTAATTTTCAGCCACTAGTGAGTGCTCTTGAATAGTTTTTCAAGGCAGAGAGACCTCGAACCCCTCTGAACTGCACACTCTGAATCTCTGGGTGAATTTGTTGGAAACCGTAGAAAGAATGCCATTTATAAGGCGGGAAATGTGGTGCTACCAGTGTGGAGGCAACCTCCCTGAACAGCGTGAGAAATGCGGTCACAGCAGCGGGTGGAGTGGCAGGGACTTGGCTTTATTAAACGTGATAAAAAATAAAACAACAGTGCTGACAATCTCTGCAACACGCAGTCACTTTTATTTCTATCCACTGGTAATCCTGCTTTAAAATGTCTGCAGCTTTGCCTGGAGTTTTAATTTCAGCTTACTTGTACCTAGTGTTACTTGTTTTGTCTTGTGTGCATGTTAGCTTGCAGATTTAGACACTTATACAGGCTAAGTAAACAGCAAAATGCTGGGTGTTAGCCTGGGCTGAAGTCTGAGCCTTGTGCAAATAAATGTAGTTATCGTTGGCTGAAAGGGTAATGATTTATTTAGATCTGGAAAAAACAAGTTGTAAATTATGGACACACAACTAAAGTTTTTGATGTGCAACTTTTACAAGTGAGTATTTTTACATTGACTGAAACCTAATTCTGTCTGAGTAACAAAATGAGGACTTTGTACTTACATGCTTGGACAGAGGCTAAGATATTAATTAACTGAAGAGAGACAATAGAAACGTCTAGCAGTACATGAGAATATTTGTGTACCCAGCAGTGGCAGTTTAGAGGATGCATGAAGTATCTCTGGATGTGCTGAACTGTTCCTTTTCTTGTGGGATGAAAAAGTCTGTAAAACTGAGTGGTTCAGATCTCCAAGTTACTTTTAAAATTCTGCTGGAAAGACACAAGCTCTACAGCTTTTGATTTTTAGTTAGTCATCACTAGTTAACTCCAGAACTCATTTTCCTCCACCCCCTCACCCTACACAATTCATACTCATTGTAATTAATTTTATGGCCTTTTTAGCAAAGGGAGACCTCTACATTTTATGCTACATTGCACAAGCAATTGAAAGTTGCAGATGAAAAAAACCCAAGCACCAAATGTTTAGCAGGTTTTTATTCTATTTTAAATGAGCAACCTATTTAAATCAATTATCGGCTTAAAATGAGCAGCCTGATCTAATTAGTGTTAGCCCCTGGTGGGTTAATGAATGAAAGGGAGGTGCTGGGCAGATGTGCTTTCCCCCAGGATATTCTTCTACTGACCACGTTGACACAGAATCTTTCTAGGTGGGAGAATTTTATCAAACAATATTGCTGAAAACAAGAATTGTAAGATGTAGAATTATTAATTCTGTTAGCAGAATAATGTGTTATACGGCTTTGGGGTCTTTGCTGTAGTTGTATGTGAGGTTTTGCCAGACTTTTTAAGACAGGATTTGTTAGTGTGAGATACAAATCCCAAATAAATTACTTTCAGAATTAGCATATGAATTCATTTCTGTAAGACACAAGAATTAAACATACCCATGGAAAATGCCAACTAAAATCTTCAAAAAGCTTGGTCAATAAGCAGAGATCAGCTCATACCCATCCTTCCTGTTCCTCTCTCCCGAATCCGAATTCCCCAGTTACTAAAACATAATATCCTTTGAGCTTTATTATGTAGCCAATTAGTAAGTTTAATATAGTACATGCAAGTATAAAATATGATGAGTATTATTAAGTGCGGCAAAGAGAGAAAAAGATGCTGTTAGTGAATGGCCTTGTTTTCTTATCACTTTGATGCATTTGCTGATTACTCCACTGTGAGTGCACAATGTTTGCATTTTTGGAAGATGACATTTCTGAAATCAAATGCTAAGTTGCTGGTAAATATTAGAAGTTGTTACTGTGCAAGAGTTCTAGGGTTCTTATTCTGGATGTGACTTTTAAAGTA
>NW_009919949.1:0-6396 GCF_000696875.1 Nestor notabilis | reverse complement strand
CTTTCCCTATGTTTTCTCCTGCCTCTGTGGGTTCACAAAGACGAAGTGGGTCACACCATGAATTGTGAGGTACCCCCAGGAGCCCATCTGCTGCTCTCTCCAACAGAGGTTGTATCCTCCTCCATGGAAACTGACTGGTGGGTTTCCTTTCAGTTTTACAGACGCAGTACTGGTTTTCTGGATTCCCATCAGTCTGTTCAGAAACACATTTATTTAGACATGTGAGACTATAAAATTTATAAATAGTCTCAAGTGGCAACAAAAATATATTGACATGTTGACACTTGTGTTTTATTCCTGGATTCTCAGCCTCTACTAGATGAATAATCAAGGCTTCCTAAATTTCTCCATTTAACTGGGACAAATAAACAGATTTTGATGAATTGTAACACTGTTGAACAAACGCTGGAGTGCTTGATGGCAGAGAGTCTGCTTTAAATGTAGAAAAACTCCCTCATTGCTGTTTTGAAATGTTTTGAATGTTTTGGAACAGTCCACACACAATATGAAGTGAAATGGTCTGATAGTTATGGGCCACTGAGGCTTCAGCAAAAATAACTGGTTTACTAGAGAACTTTCTTCATCGCTTTGCTCAATGGTACACACATGTCTCTCAGAAAAGGTCAAAAGGATTTTTAAAAGATGTGTGTGAAGATGTCCTTTTAAAATCTCCAAATAAGTGCAGCAGCAAATATATTGAAAAGTGACAAGGTAGAGGCAACTGCTGACCCACTTGCTCTTCCCAGTTTTCTTCTACTTTGTTACTTCCATAGTACAGGCTCTTTTCTGAAATTTAAGATCTTATGCTTTTGTAATTATAAGGTGAACATTTTTATTAGTACAGAAGGGCTTGTAAACAGACTAAATACAAATAACTACATATTTATCTGTATGTTTTAATGTGGAAGGTTTAAAACATTTGCTAAGTTATATTGACATGCTTTGAAAAGGCTAAATAAACAAACAGAGCGTGTCATTTGAAAAGTACATGAGAAGTATGTTTTGGGGTTTTTAAATCAAATGTTCATGTTTTTTGAGGAGAATATCTACGGCCTTTTGGGGAGAGAAACCAAGAAAAATAACTTCTGAGGGTTTTTTTTTCTCCTTTTGAAACTGAAATTAGAACCCAATAGATAATCATAGTTTCACCATGAGTTATTACAATGATTTATTCAATTAACCTCATGAATATAAGCCATATCATTAAATAAGCTAAATTTGAGTGCAACAATTACAACTTTTGCTAACTGGAAGCAGCGTAAGTATTAAGTGTTTAAATATACCAATATTGGAGCATGATAATTTTTAAACATAATTACCTCTTTTATTATATTTTGATTAGATTAAAATTAATGCATTATTAAGCCATGATATGTTCTACCATCTAGACCTCTGTATAGACAAAGATAGGAGCTCCCCCCCACACACCCCCTTTTCTCAGGTCTAAATTAATTAAATTCCTTTTAATTATAATTTACTAAAAAGCTCCACTTTTACCACTATTATGCCTTTTGAACTTCGAAATTCAAGGGAAAAAAAAAAGAAACCAAACCCCTTAAAATGGTCTTTTGCGGGAGAACTGAACTGTCAGCGAATTCAGGCAAAATTAATTATTTCAGCTTGATAAACCTTTTCATCTATTTGACTCCTTATACAGAAAAGCCAATTAATAATGTCAAACATGCTTTGCCTCCAGGGACCAGCGGGTTGTAATGAGTGTGTTTACTGCAGAGTGGCTATAGCAGAAAGAGCCACGTGTAGCTGCGCTCTAATCGCGCCACACCTGTCAAGCTGAGTCTCATTATCTGTGTACCAAGGGCAAACCTCATTTTGTCAGGAGTGGTTTTCGAAGAACTAACAACTGCCTGGGGAAGCATACAGGACTGTCGGCCAGTAGACGAGTCACTTAATTACCAATCAGAGCAGCAAAAGTGAATTCCTAATGTTCTTTAGTACCGACCCAGCTAATCACCAGGATGTGTGTCTCACCTTATCAGAGTGCCCGGACCAACCATTCATTTTCAGCATGAAGCTAATTCACTGCTTTCCTCTGTGTTCTAATAGGCTAGGATGGATGATGTTGCTTGAAACACAGCTATTCATCAAATGCACGTTATCACACCAGTGTAACCAATCTGATCGCCACTTCCCCTTCTGATTATTAGCTGATAACGGGGTGGCTCCTGGGGAGGAGATGGACACCTCCGGGGTGACCTCGGAGCTGCCTCTGAAACGCGCATGGACGCATGCAAATGCAGCTCCATAAGATGAATAAAGGGCTGACCTTGAAGTGGATTATATTTCGAAAGCCATGTATACACACTACCTAAGCCCTCAGAACTTCCCTATGGGATAAATAGTCTTATCCTTACTTTACATATTGGGAATGGAGATAGACTTCTGGCCTGTGACAAAGAGCTCTCCATGGAGCAGTGGAGGAGTGCAGTGTCCTTGGGAGAGCTCCTGAAGGACTCTGTGCTGCTGTGGTGCCTCACCTAACTCCAGATCTGTGGCATCTTCACTCTTTCTGGACTCTGGGAGCATCTCTTCAGCACGGCAGCTTCGTAGCTAAAGCAAGTGGGAACTTGGAAATGCAAAAAGCCTTTCTTTTTTTTCTCCCCAAGAACTGAGGGTGTTAGGGTCTCCCTTTGCACGACCAGAGCAGTATCAGTTCAAGTGCACAACACCCTGGAGTGCAAGAAGGCGCCAGTTCCCTGTTCAGGTGAGCCTCCTCACAGCTTTCTCTGGGTTCCTCAGATAGACAAGAGTTGCAGGAAGGGGCTGGTGAAGGCAGCACTAGAATTAGAGAGATCTCAGCCCAGATTACTGCACTCTACTGCATTTACTTATTGCCATGTATTTTTAGCAGTACTGTTCTCTATACAGAACATACTGTTATTTTTTAGGAAGTTGATTCTTTCTTACTCTATTTGCAGATGACAAATGATAGGCAAAAAAAATGCAATGCAGGAGAGTTTTGCTTAGCATATGCTAAACTAAGTCATGTGAGACTATTCTGAAACTCTGGAGTGCTAATAGGTGTTGGAAAAAACAAAGTGAATGCCCACCAAGGAAGATTTTGCACTTCATTTATTGTAGAATAACTGCAGGAGCCAAAAGGCTGGTTTACCAGCTATGCGAAAAAAGCTCCATAAACACTGAAAAATAAAATAAGCAGAAGAAATCCCCTCCCCTCATCAAAGGTATCACCAAAAAATGATAGAACAGATTTATAAGACAGGTCTGTTAGATGACAACTTAGCTGCTTCATGCCTGATGGCTGGAGGTGTGGAGGGGTGTTTGACAGCAAATATTCACAGAGCATTACCTGGACTTCCTGAATGGGAACATACGCTGGAGGATGCTCTGTGTTTTGTGGTTGGTTTGTTGGTTGTTTTTTTAGTTGTAGTTTGTTTGTTGGTGTTTTGGTTTTGTCCTATTTTGTATGGTAGGAGTGAACTGTTATGTTCTGAATTAACAGCTGCACTCACCTGCCACCAGTGTTAAACCACATGTTCTGAGTAGTTAAGCAAAGCGATCTCTCTAATTCTAGCCAAATTAATGCAAGGTTACAAAATAAAAGGGAGATGAGAGGTGTAAGAGGAAAGGTGGAGGGAAGCCCAGCTACTCAAACATCTGTGTCTCAGTGTCAGACAGCTATCTGCAGGAAAACTTCATTTCCCTTGTGCTGTAGCTTATCCACTTGGGAGGAGATTATGGCAATCAAATGAAATCAAGCACAGTCAGACATTTTTACTGTCATAGTAAAAATGTCCCCAAAGCAGGTTGTGAGCAGGAGAAGCTGGGACCAGGTCAGCAAGATTATATCCATGTGGATTCCTATTCTCCGTTGAACTACCACAGTTTCAGCAAGCTATCACAGCACTGGAGACTCACTGCCTGGCCAGGAGAGCTGCGCAGCCACATGGCTTCTCTTCGTATTTGGCTCTAGGACACATGTCACAGCAGGTGGATGCCTGTTGGAGAAGCTACTGGGGAATGGTGGATCCAGGAGCTACAGAACACGTTAAAATACTTCTGTCTTGCCCTGCATTTCATTTTTTAGGGTGCAGTCTAGAAAAGTTAAACATGCTGAAGTCAAACTTACTACTAGTATATCTGTGCACAAAGCAAGATCTAGTATTTCACCTCAATTTAAGGCAACCTTTGCTAATCTGCTGATAGGGCTTTGCACAATCAAAATTAGTGGAAAACAGCAGAAGGAACAAAAGCAATCAGCTAGGAAAAAGAGGACCTGGGATAGGCAGTAAACCAGAAATGAGCCTTGTAGCAGAGATAAAAACAGATGCTTTGTATTGACTGTTCATCTTCAGTCTTCTCATCATGACTTTCAAACTGTAACATTACTTCAGCTTTATTGGTTTTGTTTTCTTCTCCCAACTTTCAATGCAGATGGAAGTCTAGACTATCCTGATGGCTCTATTCTCATGCCATGTACAGCCTGACCTCTCCTTTTAATGCAGTAAGTGGTATTCATTTTCCCCTTACACAGGCAAAGGGTGAAGAAGAGGTCAGCAGCCCTAATAATCGCATCTTGGACCTCTTTGTTGGTATGGTTATATGATCTTTTGTTTTCTGTTTTATGACTGACAAGTCTTCAAAAATCTTCTGGCACCACTTCTGCAAAATTGGTAATTTCAGCTTGGGGGAAACTTTGAGTATTGCTAGTCTTTAAATTTTCTGTGGGGGGAAGTCTTACAAAATGTATCATTTCTAGTCCAACTAACCCACATCTAAAACTCTAAATGCATTGAATTTAAATACTGAGTTGGAAGTAGTTTGATACAGTCAAGTATCTGTGTGAGCCATAGTAGTATTTGAGGCAGATGTGGTTTAGATGCTTCATGCCCCTGTGCTTTTTATGGGCCATTGCTACCAGTATTTTTTCTTTTGACCTAACACATGATGGGCACCATGGGATCTCCCAGGAAAGGGGCTTACTGAAGAGAGAGAGGTGGGCGGGACACCAACCTTTAACACTCGGTAGACAATGGGCAGCTCTGGCTTGGCCCATATTGCAATGCTTTGTTACAATAGCATGCGACCCAACACCTTTCTTTTTCCTTCCTCTCTTTGCTTCAACAAAGAAACATTTCAAGTGCTTCAGAGTAAAAAAATCTCACTCTTTTTATTTGTACTGGAGGTAGACTTTGTACCTCCGTAACAGCAGCTGAAGGTAAAGATCGTGGTTGAAGTTTCCAGGTTGAACTCAGCCTCTGTTTCAATGCTGTATCTTTTTGATGCCCCTTCTGACTTTTGAGGGCTTTGAGAATTGAGATATATGGGATTTCTAAACCCTGCATCTTAAATTCTCTCACAACATGCAATGCCTGTGACTGCCATGTTGAAAGTGCCTAGCACAAGATGCTGTTGAGTCCCAAGGGAAAGACAGAGGAGCAGTAAGAACAGAGATAAAATCTGACAAAATGATCTTAAATTTCAAACACTTGGACTTATTTTTCTCATCCTCTCAGGACCTTGAGGGAAGTAGCTCTTGAGGTTTAACAGAAAGTAGTAGCTGATCATTTTCTCCATATCAAGCAGGCCTCAAATCATATATAATACCCTAAAAGTGGCTTCATCTATGTGTAAGAAAAGGAGTTGTTGCCTTTGTCACACAGCCCAGAATTCTGTTTGATTTTTTTTTTTTTTTGGTTGCTGAATTTTCTGTTAACCACATGCTTAATTTGATGTGCATTATCACTCCCTGATCTCATTACCTCCTTCCTTGAACTTGCATGTTGATCAAACTGCCTTAGAGGGAAGAATGCCATTAAATGAGTCAGTAATCCAATTCCAGCCACAACTTTGTTTTTGTCCAGGTTGTCTGAATGCTCTTAGAATCATAGAATGGTTTGGGTTGGAAAGGACCTTAAGATCATCTAGTTCCAACTACTAAATCATGTTACCCAAGACTCCTTCCAATTCTGTCCAACCCTGAACACTGCCAGGGATGGAGCATTCACAACTTCCTTGGGCAACCCATTCCAGTGCCTCACCACCCACACTGTAAAGAACGTCTTCCTTATATCTAACCTCAACTTGCCCCGTGTAAGTTTGAACCCGTTATCCCTTGTCCTATCACTACAGTCCCTGATGAAGAGTCCCTCCCCAGCATCCTTGTAGGCCCCTTTCAGATACTGGAAGGCTGCTATGAGGCCTCCACGCAGTCTTCTCTTCTCCAGGCTGAACAGCCCCAACTTTCTCAGCCTGTCTTCATACAGGAGGTGCTCCAGCCCTCTTATCATCCTCATGGCCCTCCTCTGGACTTGCTCCAACAGCTCCATGTCCTTTTTATGTTGAGGACACCAGAACTGGCCACAATACTCCAAGTGAGGTCTCACGAGAGCAGAGGGGCAGGATCACCTCCTTTGA
>NW_009919948.1:1029-1283 GCF_000696875.1 Nestor notabilis | reverse complement strand
GGCGCTATGGGGCTGGGTTATGGGGCTGATATGGGACTGGGCGATGGGGCTCTATGGGGCAGGGTTATGGGGCGCTATGGGGGAGAGCTATGGGGCGCTATGGGGCAGGGTTATGGGGCTCTATGGGGCAGGGCTATGGGGCAGGATTGGGGGGTTCTGGGGTACTTATGGGTCACTATGGGTCTGGGGCCTTGCTATGGGGTCCCTATGGGGTCTCTATGGGTCCTCTATGGGTCGCTATGGGGCTGCCCCAA
>NW_009919948.1:0-715 GCF_000696875.1 Nestor notabilis | reverse complement strand
TCTCTCGGGTCTGACGTCGTCAACCACTGATATGATCATGGGGCACCTCTTCACCCAGGTGGGTCCCTTATGGGGCGCTGTGGGTCGCTTATGGGTCTCTATGGGGCACTTATGGGTCTGCAGCTCTCGGGTCTGACGTCGTCAACCACTGATATGATCATGGGGCACCTCTTCACCCAGGTGGGTCCCTTATGGGGCGCTGTGGGTCGCTTATGGGTCCCTATGGGTCATTTATGGGTCACTTATAGGTCTCTGTGGGTCACTTATGGGTCCCTTGGGTCGCTTATGGGTCCCTTTGGGTCACTTATGGGTCTGGATGGGTCACTTATGGGTCTGGATGGGTCCCTATGGGTCACTTATGGGTCCCTTTGGGTCACTTATGGGTCACTTATGGGTCTAGATGGGTCACTTATGGGTCCCTTTGGGTCACTTATGGGCCCCAAATGGTCGCTTATGGGTCTCTATGGGTCACTTATGGGTGTCTGTGTGGCACTTATGGGTCCCAATGGGTCATTTATGGGTCTCTGTGGGTCCCTATAGCTCACTTATGGGTCTCTATGGGTCACTTACGGGTCCCTATAGGTCATTTATGTGTCTCTGTGGGCCACTTATGGGTCTCTGTGGGTCTCTATGGGTCACTTTGGGTCCCAAATGGTCACTTACGGGTCCCTTTGGGTCACTTATGGGTCCCTATAGGTCATTTATGTGTCTCTGT